>NC_137099.1:69872882-69882882 GCF_949357685.1 Gobio gobio | reverse complement strand
AATAAATTTAAAAATAAATTTAAAATAAAGTTGGTCAGCAGCAGGAAGCAGGAAGTGCTCTAAAACTTCCTGCTATACGGCTGCGTTGACCTCTGACCTCAGAAAACACAGTGGACCAACACCAGCGCATGACATGGCACCCCAAACCATCACTGACTGTGGAAACTTTACACTGGAGCTCCAGCAGTGTGGATTGTGTGTCTCTCCTCTCTTCCTCCAGACTCTGGACCCTGATTGACTTCATCAGAGAACATAACTCTGGCCACTCAGCAGCTCCAGTCCTGTCTGTCTTTAGCCCAGGCGAGACGCTTCTGACGCTGTCTGTTGGTCAAGAGTGCGACAGCTGAAACCCATGTCTAGCATACGTCTGTGTGTAGAGGTTCTTGAAGCACTGACTCCAGCTCCAGTCCACTCTTTGTGAATCTCCCACACATTTTTGAATGGGTTTTGTTTCTCAATCCTCTCCAGGGTGCGGTTATCCCTATTGCTTCTACACTTTTTTCTAGCACATCTTTTCCTTCCCTTCGCCTCTCTATTAATGTGCTTGGACACAGAGCTCTGTGAACAGCCAGCCTCTTCTGCAATGACCTTTTGTGTCTTGCCCTCCTTGTGCAAGGGGTCAAAGGTCGTCTTTTGGACAGCTGTCAGGTCAGCTTCTTCCCCATGATTGTGTGGCCTACAGAACTAGACTGAGAGACCATTAAAGGCCTTTGCAGGTGTTGTGAGTTCATCAGCTGATTAGAGTGTCTTCAATATTCAACCTTTTCACAATATTCTAATTCTCTGAGATACTGAATTTGGGATTTTCCTTAGTTGTCAGTTACAATCATCAAAATTAAAAGAAATAAACTTTTGAAATATATCAGTCTGTGTGTAATGAATGAATATAATATACAAGTTTCACTTTTTGAATGGAATTAGTGAAATAAATCAACTTTTTGATGATATTCTAATTATATGACCAGCACCTGTATATACATGGGGTCAGTTTCAACTTCTTATGGCATAATTTAGATTTTTTATATATCATAATATCGACTTATGTCAGTTTCAACTTCTTATCATAATTTCAACTTTTTAAGTCATAATTCATGTCATTTTTAACTTATGTAATTTATTGTTTTTTCATTGTGTGTCAGTTTCAACTTCTAATGGCATAATTTTGATTTAATGTGTCATAATCACCAGCACTGTATAACAGTAAAGATCCATTTCCAAAAGCACAAACACAAAGCACACACTCATCTTCACTGAGGGAACCGTTACACAAGTGTTGACAGGCCGTTTTAATGATGGATATAATAAGTGAGATGATGTTAATGAGCACTGAGGTGGGGAATGTGCTGACTTTAACACTCCTGCGAACCGAAACTGTGTGTTTAACTCCGTTTCTACTGTTAGACTGAGGTAAAGGACGGGCAAATGTCTGAGGTAAAGTCTGAGGTAAATGGCGGGTAAATGTCTGAGGTAACTTTAAAGGACGGGTAAAGTCAGCGGTACCGGTCGTGCAGGGCGACGGTTCTGCGGCTCTCCGGCAGCAGGTAGAAGCGGATCTCGTCGCTGCGGGTCAAGCAGCTCCAGATGAACTGCTGAGTGAGCGGATCCAGATTCAGACCGAACTCGGGCTGGCGGCTGCGCAGCCTCAACCACAGCGTCTGAATGCTGATCCCGTCCAAACCCTCCAGAGCCACCTCGTCCAGAACCGCGTCCAGCGGGTCCATCATCATCATCGCTGTCTAACGTTACACACACACACACACACACACAGCCCAACTCAACAGACGCGCTTCTTCTGTTGCCGCTTCCGCTGCTTGTCTGCGCGTGCGCGCCGCAACACTGACACCCGCCGCGCGCCTCCGGTACTACAACTGCACAGCAGCGCGCGTGCACGGTTTGACAGGACAATATTTTGCAAGTCTGGAATCTGAGGGTGCAAATATAGACCCTTTTCACAGACTGTGATGACGCGTTTTAACGGTCATCAATATCGTAAATCCTGCAACGTTTTTTGTATTATCATTTTTAAAAATATATATGTACATTTATAGCACTAATACTTTGTTTTTTATTACTTTTGCATCAAATGACAATAAAAAGTTACCGCTGCTGTGAGGATGTTAGTAATAGCGTCTATGGGAGTGATGGTAAAAATGAACATATTTCTCTCTTTTCACTGCCTCACTCTATTTTTCCCTCTTTTTGAAAGTTGTGAAATCACTACTGTGGCGTTTTTCTTTTGCTATGTGAGCAAATGGACACACAAACAGCTACAGGGCTCTGACACACACATTCACACACTCACACGCCACACCTTGTATTTCTCACGCAGAGAAATTTCCATGAGAATGTCCACCAGCCAATCAAATAAAAAATATAGCTTCCGAACAGCCAACCAGAAAATAGCATTGCTGTATCCGGGTAAGATTTAGATATTCCAGCAACAACAACAACGTTTCCATTCTGCCACCTACTGTTTGTTTAGTTTAATGTTTTCTTTCCAACATTTCTTAATTGTATATTAAAAAATAGTTAAAACAATCTCATAAAATGTTTCAGTGTAAATGATTTAATTTGATTGGCAACAGCCCTACAGTGTCTTATTCTAATTTAATTTATAGATCAAATTTAAGAATATAAAATGAAAGCTGAAGCATAGCCTATATTTAATAAGATTAGGGAAAAAATGCCCTTCATAAAAGGTAAAAATATCAAAGATATGCATATTTAAATATCTCAAAGCTGATTGAACACTGGTGAGACTATATCGTCAGAATAAATTATATTTACAACAGTCAATTCTGAAGAAAAAAAAATATTCCAAATTATTATGGATTATTAATTTGCCTCTTCCCTGACATCTTTGAAATAGAGAAATGCAAGAATTAATACTATGCACACACACACACACACAGAAATGTTGAGTTATAATATATATTATTATTTATTTATTTATTTATACAAATTAGTGTCATTTTTCAGACCAGAACCTTGTCCCCACCCAAACCACTGTTGCCGTCGCCAAAATCTCACTCTGAACTCAGTTGAAAACTTGAGAGCCCTGCAGCTAAAAATACTACAGTATATTACAGTAAAAGTACCCTAGTAAATACTATAGTGTTTTTGAACCGTAAATATACTACAGTAAATTAACAAAGTGTAGTAAATACTACAATATACTACAATTTACTGTAGTAACTTTACTATAGTACGGTTCAAAAACACTATAGTATTTACTAGAGTACTTTTACTGTAATATACTGTAGTATTTTTCATGTGGGATATTTAACCCAACTATGACGACTTCCGCTCTGAGAAAGCCGGAAATGTGAAAAGGGTCTATTGAGCAAATCTCCTTTAATGTTGTCCAAATGAAGTCCTGAGCAATACTACTAATACAGTATGATATGTTTACAGTAATATCTTCATGAACATGATTTAATGTGACCTGGTGAGACCAGGGCCGTGTGTTTAGAGGCGATGCTGTAGTGAAGACAGCACTCAGAGTCTCCAGAGACGGCTTATTCAACTCATATGTACATGTGTGGAGATCATGTGACTGCGGGTGGAGATCATGTGACTGCGGGTGGAGATCATGTGACTGCGGGTGGAGATCATGTGACTGCGGGTGGAGATCATGTGACTGCGGGTGGAGATCATGTGACTGCGGGTGGAGATCATGATCATGTGACTGCGGGTGGAGATCATGTGTGGAGATCATGTGACTGCGGGTGGAGATCATGTGACTGCGGGTGGAGATCATGTGACTGCGGGTGGGCGGTGCCCTCCTCCACCCTGGCGATGATCTTGTGCTCAAACGTGGGCAGGATGGCGTAGTCCTGGCGGATCTCCTGGAAGACGGCTCCACTGGGGAACTCTGTGCTGGGGCTCTGGAAGAAGAACCTGTGAGAGAGAGGGAGATGAGACACACACACACACACACACACACACACACACACCTGAGGCCTGAGGGCGGGGCTCGCCTCACCTGAACGGCCCTCTGCGCGTCAGCAGGGACTTAAAGCGGCCCAGGGTCACGGCAGGGTCACGGCTCACACACGTCCTGTACGGGATCGCTTCTCCACTGTAGTAATACACCACTGTAACACGCCTGCTGGAGACCGTTTCGTCTTCCTGTCGGAACAGGAAGCAGCTCGTAAATAAACTGCCCGTCCACTAAATCGGTGTAGAGTGTGTGTGTGTGTGTGTGTGTCAGTAACTCACGCGTGTGTTTTGAGTCTGCAGATCCTGCAAACGCCTCATCAGTTCAGCGGCGAAGCTGTGTGGAGTCATCTTCACCTGCCACACACACACACACACACACACACACACACACACACACACGTCTGTTAATATAGAGCGTAAAGTGGACGCAAATTACCGCTAGTCGAAACTAGCACACACTGTGTTGATGAAGAATGAGCTGAGATGATGAGGAATATCTACCACAACCAATGGAGGATAAAGTTTAATCAGTTAAAAATAGTCTGTGAAAATAATACAGCTTATAAAAAAAGATGAGTTATTGCTAATAATTAGTGTATTATGGACGATATATTAAAAGGACAGTTATGTGTTATAGTGTACTTTAATGACAGGAAAGGATGCATATTTACAAATGACATGAAGTTGACCAGACAAAACATGAAATATTTTGTGTTCATATTGTCTGCAATGAAATACAAGTCAAAGTAAATTTAGAAATCACTTCTTTTTTTATTTATTTGCGTTTTCCATACTGTCCCAACTTTTTCTGATTTGGGGTTGTAGTTGTTGTAGCTATTAAGAAAAGGTATTTAGTTTTATATTTATGTTGAACTATTATAATGTTATTTTTATGTCTATCTATGTTGTTGATTATGAAAAGTGAGCAGCTTGAGTGAGAAAGGACACATCATAAGATGCGCAATGCCAGGAGACAGAGATGATTGTGACCACGTCATTAAGTTCTGTTTTGTAGAAAGCCTTTCTTTAAAGTAAGTAAATTTCGTTTTGTATAAATTGTATCTTAATTTTAATCAATGTTTCATCGGCCAATTGGGGTTGAGCGAGCGGAGCTTAATTGGTCAGTATTATTAAATTGCAGACAAAGATTTTGGATAGGTAGGTTGGTGCGGTTCTTTCATAGGGCCCGAAACTGCTAGCGGCGCCCCTGCTCACGGGCCACTGTTGGTGCTTTGGGCGGGGTCAGGGGTCAGAATGGGCACCTGACTGGTCAAACTCCTCAAACTGAGATGCTCTGTGTATTCTGAGCCCTTTCTATCAGAACCAGCATTAACTTCTTGAGCAGTTTCAGCTCCAGTAGCTCGTCTGTTTGATCGGCCGCCCATGAGCCTGTGGCCGGTTCTCCACTGGTCGACTCACCGGTGTGTGTGGCAGGTGTGTGTGCCGCCGATGCCACGCGTGCCGCTCCTGTCTGTGGAGGGAAACACAGGTCAGTGGGCATCGCACCTGCATGGGGAAGCTGGTCTCACTGCATCTCACCTGTGCTCGATTGGACGCCTCTGATTGGCTGCAGTGTGGGGAGGGGGGGTCTCTTTCTCAGGCTCATACTTAGCCCCCCCCTCCTGAGGGGTCTTCTGGAGTCCAGGTGACTGGGCGGTGTGTTCCAGGTACAGGTCTGACCTGAGGAACAGCGGGAACAGGTGGTCCTGCAGCCGCTGCTCCACCTCCGCCTGCGCCGGCTCAAACAGGGCGGAGTCCAGCCGCTGCTCCACCTCCGCCTGCGCCGGCTCAAACAGGGCGGAGTCCAGCCGCTGCTCCACCTCCACCTGCTCAGACAGGGCGGAGTCCAGCTGCAGCCGCTGGATGGCGTCCCTTACGCCGCCCCGGGTCTGGGCCGTGAGCGTGCGGGCCACCACCCCCCCTCCGCCGCTGCGCGGGCACAGGTAGCAGCGGTACATGGCTTTGGCCAGTCTGAGCCGCCGCCCGGCCGCGCCCTCGGGCAGCTTCTGGAAGCCGGAGCAGGCGAACCAGAACTCCAGCAGCGGCGAGCAGCCCAGCGGGCGCAGGAAGTGCTGGAACAGGGCCGTGCCCTCGCGGTCGCCCAGCAGCGCCAGCAGAGACTCCGCCCACGGCTCGTACGGCCCGTCCAATGACGCGCTGCCCTCGGGCTCGAACCCCAGGTCCAGGTCGGAGCGGCGCGGTGTGAGGGCGGCACACTCTGACCAATCAGACGGAGTCTTACTGGAGAAGCGCCCGCCCTCATCACCCTCCTCACCCGGCACGGGAGGGCGAGGCGCGTCACTATGGTAACTCATGATGTCATCAGAGACTCCTGAGGAGACAAAATCATATGAAATATAATTTAATTTTTTTTTATACATTTTAAATATATATATATATATATACAACCCCAAATCAGAAAAAGTTGGGACAGTATGGAAAACGCAAATGAAAAAAAAAAGAGGTGATTTCTAAATTTACTTTGACTTGTATTTCATTGCAGACAATATGAACACAAAATATTTCATGTTTTGTCTGGTCAACTTCATGTCATTTGTAAATATGCATCCTTTCCTGTCATTCAGACCTGCAACACATTTCAAAAAAGTTGGGACAGTAAAGCATTTACCACTTTGTAATGTTGCCATTCCTTTTCACAACACTTAAAAGACGTTTAGGGACTGAAGACACCAAGTGATGAAGTGTTTCAGGTGTAATTTTGTCCCATTCTTCCTGCAAACAAGTCTTAAGGTGGGCAACAGTTCGGGCTCTTCCACACATTCTCTATTGGAGACAGGTCGGGACTGAGGCAGGCCAGTCAAGTACCCGAACCCTCTTCCTCCGCAGCCAGGACTGCAGAATGTGTGCAGAATGTGCTTTTGCATTGTCTTGTTGAAATATGCATGGACGTCCCTGGAAAAGATGTCTTCTTGAAGGCAGCATATTATGCTCCAAAATCTCTATGTACTTTTCAGCATTAATGGAGCCTTCACAGAAGTGCAAGTTACCTTTGCCAAGGGCACTGACACAACCCCATACCATGACAGACCCTGGCTTTTGGACTGTTGCTGGTAACAGTCTGGATGATCCTTTTCTTCATTGGTCCGGAGCACACGGCGTCCATTCCTCCCAAAAAATACCTGAAATACTGCTTCATCTGAGCACAGTACACGTTTCCACTGTGTGATGGTCCATCCCAGATGCCTCGAGCCCAGAGAAGTCGACGGCGCTTCTGGACACTGTTAACATAGGGCTTCCTTTTGGCACAGAACAGTTTAACTGGCATTTGTGGATGTAACTACGTATTGTGGTACTTGACAAAGGTTTGCCAAAGTAGTCCTGAGCCCATGTGGTGATATGGCTTCTAGATGATGACGATTCTTGATGCAGTGCCGCCTGAGGGATCGGAGATCACGGTTGTTCAGCTTAGGCTTGCGCCCTTGTCCTTTACGCACTGAAATTCCTCCAGATTCCTTCAATCTTTTAATTATGTTATGCACTGTTGAATGTGAAATATCCAAATCTCTTCCTATCTTTCTTTGAGGAACATTGTTTTTAAACATTTCAATAATTTTCTCACGTATTTGTTGGCAAACTGGCGATCCTCGGCCCATCTTTGCTCATAAAATAAACCCGTCATCCCGTCAATAAACCCGTCTCCAGCATGTTGCCCCGGTCCCTCGAATATTCTGATCTATTATGACCTCTGAGCTGTAAAGCTGCCAGAATAATAATAATAATAATCATACGCTGTTTGTTAATTGGCCAGAGGAGAACTGGCACCCCGACTGAGCCTGGTTTCTCCAAGGTTTATTTTTCTCCATTCTGCTCCTGATGGGGTTTTGGTTTCCTCTGGCTTGTCTTGCTCAGTTGGGGACACTAAATTTTTCAACTAAACATCGAAATAAATCTAATTAATAAACTAAATTAACCATTTAAACTAAATTACTGGTTTAATTATTGATCTAAAGCCCACACTGTCACTGTATGATAATTGAAATGAGCTGATGACATCAGCGTTTTTTCCAGAATGGCTATACAGCTGAATAAAATTATGCTGCATTATTTTCCTGTTTAACACTGTAAAGCTGCTTTGAAACAATCTACATTGTTAAAAGCGCAATATAAATAAAGTTGACTTGACTTGACTTGACTAAAAGATTAGACCTTTCTTGGATGCTGCTTTTGTACCAAATCATAATTACAATCACCTGTTGACATCACCTGTTTCAAATCACATCATTATTTAACCATTTTACCTCATTACTAGCCCTAAATTGCTCCTGTCACAACTTTTGTTGAAATGTGTTGCAGGTCTGAATGACAGGAAAGGATGCATATTTACAAATGACATGAAGTTGACCAGACAAAACATGAAATATTTTGTGTTCATATTGTCTGCAATGAAATACAAGTCAAAGTAAATTTAGAAATCACTTCTTTTTTTCTTTTTTTTTTTTGCGTTTTCCTGTCCCAACTTTTTCTGATTTGGGGTTGTAGATTAAAAGATCATTGCTTAAACACTCAATAATCAAATTATTCCCTTCATTTGTTTTTAATTTGATTGTATTTTATTACTGCCCATGTTTTATTTTGTTTATACTCTGTCTTAAGCCTGTTATTGTTCTTTATATTATTTATTTCCTTCATTTATTATTGTTTAATTGGATTTATATTATTCTTTGTATTATATACTGTCAATATACATTCATAACTCATGATGTCATCGGAGACTTCTGAGGAGATTAAATCATATGAAATATAATTTAAATCTTTTTTTTAATGTATACATGATCATATATATATATATATATATATATATATATATATATATATATATATATATATATATATATATATATATATATATATATATATTAAATGACCATTGCTAAAACACTCCACAGTGTCCACAGGAACATACATTAATCAGATATCTTGTTATTCCTTTCATTTGTTTTTAATTTGATTGTATTTTATTACTGCCCATGTTTTATTTTGTTTATATTATTAGCCTGTTATTGTTCTTTATATTGTTTATTTCCTTCATTAATTATTGTTTAATTGGATTTATATACTGTCAATATACATTTCAATTTAATACACAAAAATACACAACATCGTTTTTTAATTGAAAGAGATCCTGTCAGGAATTCAGTTTTGGAAAAGAAAAAAAAGTACTTGTTTAGACTAGTTTAATTAATTTGAGATCAATATGATCCATAAATATTCACAAACTAATACCGCGTGGCTCTTATTACAAAACATTACCGATATAATATTTTAAAAGTGAGATTTATCGCGTTATGTCGGTCTGAATGAAAGTCTGTCAGATATGAGTCCGCGCGCGCGTTTAATGTTTAAAGTTTATTCGACGGAAATCAAAAAATCAAACGACGCCTCCTCTCGGTTTATAATAAAAAATAGCGCTATGAACATTGATAGTAAATGTTTATAAAGTTTAAAGTGATAAAGTGATGATGTTTTTACCTGACAGGAGTTTGAGTCGCGCGCAGCTGATGTGAGAGTCTCGAGCACGAGCACGAGCACGAGCATCATCATCATCATCATCACTGCCTCTCGCGAACACTTACATATTTCTAACTCGTGTTTAAATTAAATATTATATGCAGATTCATTCGTTTGAGTGAGTTTTAATGGCTTTCATATTTTACTGATATTTCTTTTCATCCGCGATTATTTCTTAGAACTGTATTTCTGCTATTCATTTATTTAAAAATCAAATTTTTACTATTATATTGCATATTTATCTATTCTAACGTTTTGATAACATTATTAAAGACCAGATGACTTTGAACAGACATGTGAAGAACGTTTGTTTAACTCTGAGAGAACCACCTGTTATCTGGGTCCTCTTCAAAACTAGTATTTCATAATAAATAATAACATGTTTTGAATAAGGCCTGTTTTCTAGAAACTCTTGCATTAGCTGATTCCCATAATAAATGAAGTTTGTGTGTTAAACTCCTTCAGCATCACAGATGGATCTTCTGGAAATCTGTCCATCTGAAGGAGGAGGTGTTAAAGGTCACGCCAC
>NC_137099.1:69825382-69870382 GCF_949357685.1 Gobio gobio | reverse complement strand
TCAGAATTATGATTTTATATCTCACAATTCACTTTTTCCCTCAGAATTATGATTTTATATCTCACAATTCACTTTTTCCCTCAGAATTATGATTTTATATCTCACAATTCACTTTTTCCCTCAGAATTATGATTTTATATCTCACAATTCACACTTTTTTCCTCAGAATTATGATTCTATATCTCACAATTCACTTTTTCCCTCAGAATTATGATTTTACTTCTCACAATTCACTTTTTCCCTCAGAATTATGATATAGCTCGTGATTCATTCTTTATCAGAATTGTGAGATTAAAGTTCTTGTTAATACTTTATCACTAATAAGCTTCCACAGTAAAAGTTTGTGAGTGCCCTCTCGACTTTAATAATAAACTTCATATTCCACAGAGACTCTCATCTGATCATGTGTCTTGAGTTGTTTATTTGATTTAGTCGTATCATCAGAGGAAAGCGTGTCCAGAATAACAAGAGTTACACACACACACACACACACACACACACACACACACACACACACACACACACACACACACACACACACACACACACACACACACACACACACACACACACACACACACACACACACACACACACACACACACACACACACACACACACACACACACACACACACACACACACACACACACACACACACACACACACACACACACAAAGCCCAGTGTGAAATCCTTTAAAACAAAAGCAGGACACAAACGCTGTAAAAAGGGTTTTAAAAACGCAGTTCACTCAAGCTCCGCCTCCTTGCTCCGGTCGCCCTCCGCTTTCTCTCCGCTCTGGCTCTCCTGCGTCTGGTTGGCTGCTTCCGGTGGGCCTGTGCTCTGATTGGTGGGCTCCTTGGCCACTTCCTGCAGGTTGTACTTGCGGAAGAGTGTGTAGTCTGTGACGACGCTGACGCAGCAGATGGTCTTGATGATCTCGATGATGATGCTCAGCTCAGGGTTGGTCAGATCCACCTTATTGAGCGGGTTCATCTTAGCCACCAAACCTGAGGGCGGCACAAGGATTAGGGCGGGGCTGAGCGTGTTCTTGAAGCACTGACTCGAGGTGTGACGTACCAGCGACGGCCGTGATGACGTCCTCCCTGCGGCTGTGGCTGCTGTTGCGCGCCCTGAAGCAGATCTGGTATGTGGCGCGGCGCGGCTCCTGGAACCAGCGCTGCAGATGCCCGCTCAGGAACCGCTCCATGTCCTCCGCGAAGGCCCGGCAGGTGCCGCTCACCGGCAGCATGCGCAGGATCACACGCGACTTCCTCTTCTTCGTCTGATGCAGGTCCGCCAGGATGTGATGCACCAGCTCCTCTGGGTCTGAGAGAGAGAGAGAGAGAGAGGGGTCAGCACATGCTCAGGTGCAGCGGGTCATGTGACGCGGGTCGTCTGCTCACCGACTCCATGCGTGCGGATGAAGAGCACGTTATTGGCCCCGCTGGAGACCGCACTGAACCTCTGCTGTCGAGCCGTAATGGAGGAGCGGATCTGACACACCTCCTTCTGCAGCGCTGCCTCCGCGTCTTCATCAGCCTCCTCTTCCTCACTGGGGCTGTCTGTGGGCTGACACACACACACAAACACACACGCAGACACACACACACACACAGACACACACAGACACACAGACACACACACACACACACACACACACACACACAGACACACACACAGACACACACACAGACACACACACAGACACACCACTGTAAACAACTGCTCTACACTAACACACCTCTATAGTGCTCTAGACTACACTAACACACCTGTATAGTGCTCTAGACTACACTAACACACCTCTATCTCTATAGTGCTCTAGACTACACTAAGACACCTCTATAGTGCTCTAGACTACACTAACACACCTCTATAGTGCTCTAGACTACACTAACACACCTCTATAGTGCTCTAGACTACACTAACACACCTGTATAGTGCTCTAGACTACACTAACACACCTCTATAGTGCTCTAGACTACACTAACACACCTGTATAGTGCTCTAGACTACACTAACACACCTCTATAGTGCTCTAGACTACACTAACACACCTCTATAGTGCTCTAGACTACACTAACACACCTCTATAGTGCTCTAGACTACACTAACACACCTGTATAGTGCTCTAGACTACACTAACACACCTCTATCTCTATAGTGCTCTAGACTACACTAACACACCTCTATAGTGCTCTAGACTACACTAACACACCTGTATAGTGCTCTAGACTACACTAACACACCTCTATAGTGCTCTAGACTACACTAACACACCTCTATAGTGCTCTAGACTACACTAACACACCTCTATCTCTATAGTGCTCTAGACTACACTAACACACCTCTATCTCTATAGTGCTCTAGACTACACTAACACACCTCTATCTCTATAGTGCTCTAGACTACACTAACACACCTGTATAGTGCTCTAGACTACACTAACACACCTCTATCTCTATAGTGCTCTAGACTACACTAACACACCTCTATAGTGCTCTAGACTACACTAACACACCTCTATAGTGCTCTAGACTACACTAACACACCTCTATCTCTATAGTGCTCTAGACTACACTAACACACCTCTATAGTGCTCTAGACTACACTAACACACCTCTATAGTGCTCTAGACTACACTAACACACCTCTATCTCTATAGTGCTCTAGACTACACTAACACACCTCTATCTCTATAGTGCTCTAGACTACACTAACACACCTGTATAGTGCTCTAGACTACACTAACACACCTCTATCTCTATAGTGCTCTAGACTACACTAACACACCTGTATAGTGCTCTAGACTACACTAACACACCTCTATCTCTATAGTGCTCTAGACTACACTAACACACCTGTATAGTGCTCTAGACTACACTAACACACCTCTATCTCTATAGTGCTCTAGACTACACTAACACACCTCTATAGTGCTCTAGACTACACTAACACACCTCTATCTCTATAGTGCTCTAGACTACACTAACACACCTCTATAGTGCTCTAGACTACACTAACACACCTGTATAGTGCTCTAGACTACACTAACACACCTCTATAGTGCTCTAGACTACACTAACACACCTCTATAGTGCTCTAGACTACACTAACACACCTCTATCTCTATAGTGCTCTAGACTACACTAACACACCTCTATAGTGCTCTAGACTACACTAACACACCTGTATAGTGCTCTAGACTACACTAACACACCTCTATAGTGCTCTAGACTACACTAACACACCTCTATAGTGCTCTAGACTACACTAACACACCTCTATCTCTATAGTGCTCTAGACTACACTAACACACCTCTATAGTGCTCTAGACTACACTAACACACCTCTATAGTGCTCTAGACTACACTAACACACCTCTATAGTGCTCTAGACTACACTAACACACCTGTATAGTGCTCTAGACTACACTAACACACCTCTATAGTGCACTAGACTACACTAACACACCTGTATAGTGCTCTAGACTACACTAAGACACCTCTATAGTGCTCTAGACTACACTAACACACCTCTATAGTGCTCTAGACTACACTAACACACCTCTATCTCTATAGTGCTCTAGACTACACTAACACACCTGTATAGTGCTCTAGACTACACTAACACACCTCTATCTCTATAGTGCTCTAGACTACACTAACACACCTGTATAGTGCTCTAGACTACACTAACACACCTCTATCTCTATAGTGCTCTAGACTACACTAACACACCTCTATCTCTATAGTGCTCTAGACTACACTAACACACCTCTATAGTGCTCTAGACTACACTAACACACCTCTATAGTGCTCTAGACTACACTAACACACCTCTATAGTGCTCTAGACTACACTAACACACCTCTATCTCTATAGTGCTCTAGACTACACTAACACACCTCTATAGTGCTCTAGACTACACTAACACACCTCTATCTCTATAGTGCTCTAGACTACACTAACACACCTCTATAGTGCTCTAGACTACACTAACACACCTCTATAGTGCTCTAGACTACACTAACACACCTCTATAGTGCTCTAGACTACACTTACACACCTGTATAGTGCTCTAGACTACACTAACACACCTGTATAGTGCTCTAGACTACACTAACACACCTCTATAGTGCTCTAGACTACACTAACACACCTGTATAGTGCTCTAGACTACACTAACACACCTCTATAGTGCTCTAGACTACACTAACACACCTGTATAGTGCTCTAGACTACACTAACACACCTCTATAGTGCTCTAGACTACACTAACACACCTCTATAGTGCTCTAGACTACACTAACACACCTCTATAGTGCTCTAGACTACACTAACACACCTCTATAGTGCTCTAGACTACACTAACACACCTGTATAGTGCTCTAGACTACACTAACACACCTCTATAGTGCTCTAGACTACACTAACACACCTCTATAGTGCTCTAGACTACACTAACACACCTCTATAGTGCTCTAGACTACACTAACACACCTCTATAGTGCTCTAGACTACACTAACACACCTGTATAGTGCTCTAGACTACACTAACACACCTCTATAGTGCTCTAGACTACACTAACACACCTGTATAGTGCTCTAGACTACACTAACACACCTCTATAGTGCTCTAGACTACACTAACACACCTCTATAGTGCTCTAGACTACACTAACACACCTCTATAGTGCTCTAGACTACACTAACACACCTGTATAGTGCTCTAGACTACACTAACACACCTCTATAGTGCTCTAGACTACACTAACACACCTGTATAGTGCTCTTGATGCTGCTCACCTGCTCGGGGCCGTAAAGCGCGTCCGCGTACTCGTTGAGGAGGCTGAAGGCTTCGCTCGTGCACTTGCGCTCGTTCATGTTGCAGGTGATGAGCACCCCCTGCGCGCCCACCTCCAGCTCGCGGGAGCCCCTCTGTTTCTTGTGCGCGTACCCGCCGAAGCGCTTCCTGGCCCTCTTGCGCGTGTCCGACATGACTGCGCTTTATCAAACTAACTCTCCTCGAGATTATAAAGTGATGGAGAAACTCTGGCGGTGTTTGCGCGCTCCGGACACGCGTGTGTGTGTGTCGGTCGCGCTTCAAGCCTTCCACAGCACGCGTCATACAGGGCCCCGAATGGGACATCTCATTACGAAACGCGTTTGACGCCGTTTCAAAATAAAAGTTACGTAAATATGCACGACGCGTGCTTTCTTTCTATATGTGATTTTTGTTGTATTTCACACTTCTGTGACATATTGCAATGTGTAGCCAAAATATTAAATTCACACCCATTAAAAACCCAGGATGATCTCCTGATCTAATCTAGAGAATAATGCAGAAACACGTTCATAAAGAAGCATTAGCGCTAGTGAAAGTGTCTGAGACGTCTAATGTGGGACACTATGACACGATAAAAGGCCAAAATCACCTCAAACCCACAGATTTCCATTATTAAGGGAAACTCTTGTGATTTTCCCCAGGCAATATTAATCAATGAGGCTCTTCTACAAGAGTTTTTGTTAATATATCTTCGTTAGATAAAATTATACAACATTGTTATTCCACTTAGTTTAATATTTAATTATCTGCTGGAGGAATATAGTCTAAAGCGTAAAGCTTGCCGCAGTCATAATTATGTGCTGAACAATAACCACTAATATCTATAATGTTTTCCCTATATGTTATGCCAATTTTATGATTGGTTTATGTACTAAACACTTGTGCATTAAGTCCTCATGGATTTTATGCTTTGTAAAAGAAATATCACTGAATAAGGCAGAAAATATACAGTACCTATCAAAAGTTTGGAAACATTACAATTGTTAAATGTTTTTGAAGAAGTCTTCTGCTCACCAAGGCTGCATTTATTTAATAAAAAATGCAGTAAAAAAGTAATACAGTGAAATATTATCCCAATGTAAAGCAGCTGTGTGAATATATAGGAAAAAAGAAACAATCTTTGTAATTTATTCCTGTGATCAAAGCTGAATTTATCATCATTACTCCAGTCTTCAGTGTCACATGATCTTTCAGAAATCATTCTCATATGTTCATTTGATGCTCAAGAAACATTTATGATTATTATCAATGTTGAAAACAGTTGTGCTGCTTCATTTTTGTGGAAATCATGAAACTATTCAAACATTTGTGGTAAGATAAAAAAGAGAGAAATTAATACTTTTATTCATCAAACATGCATTAAATTGATCAAGTGGCATTTATAATATAACAAAATATTTATACATGCTTTATTCAATGCAAATAAATACTGTTCATTTAACTTTCTATTCATTAAAAAAAAAAAAAATGCATCATGGTTTGCACAGCTGTTTTCAACAATGATTATAATCATAAATGTTTCCTTTTCATCAAATGTTCATATTAGAATGATTTCAGAAGGATCATGTGATACTGAAAACTGGAGTAATGATGATAAACTCAACTTTGATCACAGGAATAAATGACACTTTACTATATCATTACAAATTAAAACATCTGTGAATATATTTCGCAATATTAATGTTTTAACTGTATTTTTTATTAAATAAATGCAGCCTTGGCAAGTAGAAGATACTAAACACTAAAAAGGCTGTCAGTTAACACTGCATTATTCATATTCTTTATTGTCAATAAATACCTTGAGATGGCTGGAAAAACACAAGCCATATATTGTCGCAATCGTGTGTTTGTTGTCACGTTTCGTCAGTCAGAGCGATTATTTTTATTCAGCTGCTGCTACAGCGCTGAATGCCTTTGGAACGTGACAGGGTTTACTTCTACGAATCAGTTTAGTGTTTTCTTTGAGAGAGCGCCCTCCGGCTTCGAGTATGAATTAGTGTTGCATGAGAGTGTTGGCACTCCATAGTGTTCAGATCGCCTCATTTTTGTATACGAATAAAATGACAGGTCATGTATAGATTATTTTGTGTCTTTGAATTTAAATCTAGATTTATTTGCGTTGGCTTCTACGTAAACGAACTGTGTAACAGGCAAGTAAGAGCGGTGCGACCCGGTAAAAATTTTAATATTTTAAAGAGGTTGATTGATATAAGTCTCTGATGAGTGTGTGTGTGTGTGTGTGTGTGTGTGTGTGTGTGTGTGTGTGTGTGTGTGTGTGTGTGTGTGTGTGTGTGTGTGTGTGTGTGTGTGTGATGTTTGAGCTCAAAGTACCCCACAGATCATTTATAGCATGTTGAAATTGTCACTTTTTGAGGAGGAGCAAAACATGCCGTGTCCCTTTAAATGCAAATGAGCTGCTGCTTTCAGGAAGAGGGCGGAGCTTCAAGAGCTTGTGTTAGCAGCTCTGATGACATCACACGCACGCACACACACACACTGAAGCTGGTCAGCCTTTTATGAACAGTGATGGGAATAACAGCGTTATAGATAAACGGCGTAACTAACGGAATAATTTTTTTCAGTAACGAGTCATCAAACGAATTACAGTTTCTCCCGTTACAACGCCATTAGCGTTACTGAGAATAAAACGCGGCGTTACTATAATTGAGCTCACTGAAGCGGTTTTCATCCGAACAGGCTCTCTGTCAGACAAGGTTGAGTTCACACACACACACACACACACACGCTTGTTTTAAGCGCGGAACACACTTCAATCCAAGTTCCCACACGAACATATGAAGTATTCAGTCCATTTTATCACGAGATTCAAAGGATAAATGCCGCTGTGACGCTCTTTAATGTGGCGTGACTGATCACTGATCACAGTTCCAGCGGCCGATCATCTGTGAAGGCGATCGATCATCTCTTCCTAAAGAATAAACATGAATGAACATCTGAAGGTATGCTAAAGATACATTAACACTTACTGTCACGTATATATATGGTGTAATCGCTCAATCAGTGTTTCAACGGCGGAAAGACCTCAATATAACGGCTGTAAACTAAACAATGTAGCATCACATTTACCTCAGGCAGTCATTCAGTGTCCACAGAATCATATTCACTTGAGAAATCAACTCTTTCACTAAATATATGACCTATATTAGCCGTTATATTCATTATATTCTACTGAACCTGTTAGTGATGTCTTGATTATTTCATGCATGTTAAATAAACCTGTCATGAAAATGACACACACTGTGTATAAATGATTATATTTCAACAACGAATTGGAGAAAAACGATTTTATAATTAGATTAATGCAGAAACAGCCTTATGAAGTTTACACGTTTGCTTACTGTTATTTGAGTGTTGATTATTATACCTAAAAAGAAATAGCCACTGAATTTAGGCTAATAGTTTGGGCTGTTGTTAACCTTTAATATTAATGTGCAATCTTCAATAAACTTTTAGTTATAATTTAATTAATTTAAGGACATACTTTTTTCCAGTAAATCACTGTTTAATAAAAATTTAAAAAAGTAATTTAGTAAAACTGCTGTACCGAACCGTTAGTTGTTACACTATAGTAGGCCTACTGATGATATTTACAGTAATGTATTGAATTTGATAGGTGTCTCTCACATTGTCCCACAGCAACATTACAACAGTGGACATTAATGTACAATGTTTTATAATAATAATTTATTCTATTTAGTGTCCAATTCATTCATTTAACATATTTAATATTGGGGGCATCCAAGTTATTTGACATATTTGAACATTTGAAGGAAAAAAAGTAACACAGTAGTTACTTTCCCTGGTAATTAGTTACTTTTATAATGATGTAACTCAGTTACTATTTGTAAGAAGTAACTAGTAACTATAACTAATTATTTTTTTAAGTAACGTGCCCAACACAGTATGAAAAAAGGTCAAAGGTTAATAGTATTTCCTGCCAGTGTTGTCATATAACACAGTAGATACATATGGCAATCTTTTTCGAATAGAATTATAGATAGAATGATAATTTAGCCTATATTTCATCAACAACACATAACTCAGGAGCTAGCATTAGTTCAGATGCTAATAGCTCACTCCATCCTTCTAGCTAACGTTCTCCACCAGTGAAGAAGAAACCATAGGGATTTGACAAGGCATCTAGTCAATTTGTAAAAAAAAAAAACGTTACTGTACAAACAACATATTCATATTGTAAAATCATACGGTGACGCATTATAATGAATACAATATTTTCACAATGCTAAAAACAAAGTTGTGACTGCTGAGGTTATGAGTTAACGTGTAAAGTTAATGTAACAGATTAAATTCTGGATCAAGACTCAGACAGCCAATCACTATCTCAGGATCACTGTGAACCTATCAAGCCACGCCCTAGCAACCATTTAGAGCTCCCTAACAACTGATCCCATAGACTTCCATTGAAAAACATCAAAGGGATATCTTTGGATAGAAGTGTCATAGAAACACGAGGGTGGGTTTGTTTGACTCGGGCTATCAACAGCCAATCACAAATGACCTTCAACACTTCCTAGCCACGCCCTAGCAACCATTATCAAGCACCCTAGCAACCCAAATCCACAGAGGGATATCTTCACATCAGAACATCATAGAGACATGGGGTTGGTTTCAGTGTTGGGGAGTAGCTAACTACAAGTAGCAACGCTACTAGCTTAACTACATTCTTCAGTAGCTCACTTGCTTTTTAAACAGTGTAGCTTTTGCAGTAGCTAACTACTTTTTGCAGCAAGTAGCGGTGTAGCGCGGCCAAAAGCTACATTCTGCTTTGACGAGCCTGCTAAGCATTGAAGCAGCGCAGCATCTTCTTCTTATCAGATCACACAAACCAAATGTGTTCATTACTGCCACCTGTTGTGTGTAATATCGCATCATGCGGCTTTACGGTTCACTGATGTACGACACACCCATCACCATTATCCATGATGGAGCAAGATATGACGGCAGAATCATCGAATTACCCATGGCCTTATTTGTCCAAGTTCATGTCTCTCAAAGAAACGACAAGTAAAGGTTACACTTTTGTATGCAATCTTTGCAAACCAAAGATTAAAACGCTGTCTGCGTCGAAGACCTCAAGCACAAATTTAAGGACGCACATACAGGTGAGTAATAGCCTTTTTAAATGTATTAATTATCCAGCTTTATTGCTCTCTAAATCAAATTTCTGTTTCTGATTTAATTACAATGACTCGCAATGGTCTGTCCGCCAGTTTTGTAATGAACATAAAAGACCACGTTTGCGCCATTGTTTTGTTTGTCAATCAGTCAGTCGAACAGAAAATTAAATCGCAATATAGCTTAGTGCATTTATCGCACAACAAAGGCTTTGATTGAATTGGTGTATAGATTTGTTGCGGCTGGTTTCACGTCAAACCGAGCTGTGACTGCTAACACAAGCAGCTTGTGATTCGTGCTCTTCTTTTATAGTTCTACGCGCTCCATCGCTGTTGAGAGTGAGTTTAACGTGCATTGTTCAAATGCCAGTTATGTTGTTTAACGTTCACATAACGTCCAACATTTGCGAGTGCAGATTAGTACAGCATTTCACTCGATTTGTAATATAAAAGTGTTTTAAAGGCGGCATGAAATCAAATTTTAAAATTCGTATTTTTATATTAATCTTGTAGTGTTTACTATAACTGATTTATCTGTGCACTTCCTTATTTTTAAAAAATTAATTTACCCTTATAATCTTTAATCAAATATGTTAACTTTCCCTCCCCCATCGAAACGACCTCTCTTCTCTCCTGGTCATGTGTTATGGCGCGGTCATGTTTTCTCCACAACTGAGCCAACATAGGCCTTTATCACACTTCCTATTTCCGGTAAGTGAAGCAGTGCACCTCTACTTCCGGTCCCATCGCGACTCAATCTAAACGCGGGTGTAGCTGCAGCGATCCGGTGCTCTAATACTAAATAGTGACATCCTTACCTCAGATTTGACCATTTCCTGACACTAAAAGAATAGAGGAGAGCATGGGTGAGACTGATATGGTGGGATGAAGTTGTATGTTTGTGTGTTGTAGGCCTATGCATTTCCAAACTGCGGATGTTTACGTGTCTCATATTGTCAGCCTGCTGAAATGTTCCCATACAAATGTGCATTCTGAGTCAAGTCAAGTCAAGTCAACTTTATTTATATAGCGCTTTTAACAATGTAGATTGTTTCAAAGCAGCTTTACAGTGTTAAACAGGAAAATAATGCAGCATAATTTTATTCAGCTGTATAGCCATTCTGGAAAAATTTCAAGTATCATACAGTGACAGTGTGGGCTTTAGATTAATAATTTGATCAGTAATTTAGTTTAAATGGTTTAATGAGTTTATTTATTAAGCGAGCAGGGCAACCACCCAGTAGAGCATTACAATAATCTAACCTTGAGGTCATGAACGCATCAACTAACTGTTCAGCATTTTGCATTGAGAGCATGTGCCGTAATTTAGATATATTTTTAAGATGGTAGAAAGCAGTTTTACAGATGCTAGAAACGTGGCTTTCAAACGAAAGATTGGTATCAAAGAGCACACCCAGGTTCCTCACTGACGACGAGGACTTGACAGAACAGCCATCAAGTGTTAGACAGTATTCTAGGTTACTACTTGTGGAGCTTTTTTGTCCAATAATTAAAAATTCAGTTTTTTCTGAATTGAGTTGCAGGAAATTACCAGTCATCCAATGTTTTATATCAGCTATGCATTCCGTTAATCTTGTGAATTGGTAAGTTTCTTCAGGGCGTGAAGAAATATAGAGCTGAGTATCGTCAGCATAACAATGAAAACTAACGCCATGATCCTAATGATATCTCCCAGTGGTAGCATGTACAGGGTGAAGAGTAGCGGTCCTAGCACTGAGCCTTGTGGTACTCCATACTGAACTTGCGATCGGTGTGACATATCTTCATTTACTACTACAAACTGATAACGGTCGCATAGGTATGATTTAAACCATGATAATGCAATTCCACTAATACCTACATAATTTTCGAGTCTATTCAAAAGAATGTTGTGGTCGATAGTATCAAATGCAGCGCTAAGATCGAGTAACACTAATAGAGAGATACAGCCACGATCGGATGATAAGAGCAAATCATTTGTAACTCTGACGAGAGCAGTCTCAGTGCTATGATACGGTCTAAATCCTGACTGGAAATCCTCACAGATACCATTTATTTCTAAAAAGGAACATAATTGTGAAGACACTGCCTTTTCAAGTATTTTTGACAGAAAGGGTAGATTTGAGATTGGTCTATAATTGACTAAATCTGTAGGATCAAGTTGCGTTTTTTTAATAAGTGGTTTAATAATAGCCAACTTAAAAGTTTTCGGTACATATCCTAATGACAAAGATGAATTAATGATATTCAGAAGAGGATCTATGACCTCTGGTAGCATCTCTTTTAATAGCCTAGTTGGTATAGGGTCGAGCATACATGTTGTCGATTTTGATGATTTAACGAGTTTAGCCAATTCTTCTTCTCCTATAGCAGTGAATGAGTGTAATTTTTCCTCAGTGACACTACAATGCTCTGTCTGATGTGATGCTGTAGTAGGCGCTGCATGGTTAAAATTTTTTTCCTAATATTATCAATCTTACATGTGAAGAAGTTCATAAAGTCATTACTGCTGTGCTGTTTACAATCATCAGAAGTTGAAGCTTTATTTTTGGTTAATTTAGCCACTGTATCGAATAAATACCTTGGGTTGTGTTTGTTTTCTTCCAAGAGAGTTGAGAAATAAGCAGATCTAGCAGTTTTTACAGCCTTTCTGTATGTGATCATGTGCTCTTTCCACGAATTACGAAATACCTCTAATTTTGTTTTCTTCCAGCTGCGCTCCATTTTTCTGGCTGCTGTTTTAAGGGCCCGGGTGTGCTCGTTGTACCACGGCGTTGGACTATTTTCTTTAATCTTCTTTAAGCGCAGAGGAGCAACTGTGTCTAAAGTACTGGATAAGAGAGAATCAATAGTTTCTGTTGCAACATCGAGTTCTTCTATACTATCTGGGATGCTGAGCAGATGATACTGATGAGGGAGATTATTTAAAAAGCAATCTTTAGTAGCGGCAGTGATTGTCCTGCCATTTTTGAAGCGAGGGGACGGCTTTGCAACCTTAGCTAAATTAAGTATACATGATACTAAGTAATGATCTGAGATGTCATCGCTCTGCTGCAGAATTTCAACGGTATCAACATTTATTCCATGTGACAATATTAGGTCTAAAGTATGATTATGGCGATGAGTGGCTCCTGACACGTGTTGCCTAACATACATTTCTAATAAATACATTTCTAACCTGCCGCAGTCCAGTGATTGAGTCTTCTCATTAACAGTGTTTCTCTTACTAATCATATTTCATACCTGTTGTTACATGTTTTAATTAATTTGACTGATAAACACCCTTACGAAAGTTAACCATGGTTTTATTATAGTAAGAATGTAGTAACCATGTTTTTTTTTTCGTGGATTGACTACCATTTGTATTAGTTTTACTACAAATACCATGATAAACTACAATAACCATGTTTTATTTTATTTGTAATAAAAACCATGGTTCATTTTCATGTAATAAATAGATGAATGAATGCGCGGTAACTGCCTTAAAGAAAGTAAACAATGTTAAGCATTTAATTGATCTTAAACAGTAATAAGTTAACAGCGTGACTGAATTTTGGCATAAATGTGTGAATTACATATACTGTAGGCTACAGTGAAATGTTTGTCAATGAAAAGTGACAGAACAATGCTAAAATATTAATACAAATCAATATGTTCATTCAGATCTTATTCGTCAGGTCTCACACACACTTAATCGCGGACACTATTTAGACGTGCACTGACACCGTGTGGTGAAATAATCACGAATGTTTACGACCCTCGGCTTATGTCGGATTAAAAAACGACAAGTTCAACAGAGTTTGAAAAATCCTGTACACAGTAATGATCAGTTTATCTCTTCTCCTGTCTCGGAAAATGTCCAGATTTTTAAATCCTCCTCCAGATGCTTATTTTAATGGTCGTTTGTTCAGCTAGGTGTTCACAGCACATTGAAAACATGCATAACCGGACCAATCAGCACTGCTTCGACGTGCACTTCCGGTATTCAATTCCTCTGTGATAAAGGCCTATAAGCCTGTGATTATTTCTGGTGACTGGTATGCCGAAAGACCCACAATGGCATCACTCGAGTCATACATGCCCGTAATTTATGATATGTTTGTGAATGGAGTGACATATAGGGAGATGTCTGAAAGGCTGCGAGAAATAGGTGTCCAGCGGGGAAACTCTGAGATCAGTATCCGGAGACAACTTGCCAATTTGCGGAGAAAAGGACACTCTTCTGATTCATACCTTGAAATTGCAGTCTCTCGAGCAATACATCAGGTATGAATAATGAATAAGCGATAGTAAAAAAAAATAAAAAAATAATAATGCTGTACTATTTGATAGAGCGTGTGTGTGTTTTAACAGACTGGATCAACTTATGGTCGTAAAATGATGACAGGCTTCCTATCATCAGTTGGAGTACGTGCAGGAGAATGCAGAATCGGACGTGTTCTGAGAGCAGCCCATGCCCCATACCACGCAAACCGGTGTAAGATCTCAATGAGATTGCAATAAGAAATGTTTGCCTCCCTCTAAAGCTTTGTCCTTTGTGCTTGCTGTTAGACAGGGTTTTGTTTTACTATTTGAGCTCATCTTTTGTTTTGTTTATTTGTTATTTGCACTGCCTCTGCCTCCCTGTAAGAATACATTGGCTTTTAGGTGTGAAAGCGAAACATGTCTTCAGGCGTCAAATACATTTGAACACAAATATAAACAGACATGCACACTGGTGTGATGTTCCTTACACAGTGGTCAAGCTCATTTTGAAGAAGGAATGGTTTTTCTGTTGCCTGTGTTTGTGTGACCCCATTTCAAGACGCTGGTGAGCACAACCCCATTCTACAAAATGTCAGAAAAACAGGCTAAAACATGTACATCAAGAGCCTCTCTGTAAATGCACTGATCACATTTGACCTTTAGAAATGACATAAATCTGGCAGTATCCGTGGTGTTGCGTTCCCTCTGAAATCAAACCTACAGAGGCGGTTTTATAGTCGGCAGTAGCAGATATGTTATTGTTGAACGTGGAACATCATAGCCTCCAATCGCTGGCCGGCGTAGCTATCGAGCATGGGCGGGGAAATGTCAGACCTGAGATCAGAGAAGGGAAATGTGACTCTTTAACACCATCACTGATTCCTGTGTAGAAAGAGCCACTGCTGTCGTTTTCACAGAGTATGGTCGAAGAAGACGCTTTGACAACTGAATAGAACTCTTTCATAAGCTTTTAAAGCTGCGCTGTCTTTGTCTCTCTTTAAAGTATTCAGTGATATTTTTCATCAATGCTTTATCCCAAGTATTTCATCATATGATCAGAGGAAGCGCTAAAAAACCTCTGAAACTCCATCAGGTGTGGCTTCCTGCTCCAACAGATTTTCTAAAACAGGTCTCTGGTTAACTCTTTCCCCGCCATTGACAAAAATGTAGGTGTTTTCACTGTTATACGCTGGGGGGCGCTATGACGCATCTTCTGAAAGAGTACAGAATCTCCTGATCAAAACACAGGCGAATAAGAAGCAGAAACAAGCAATATTAAGTGTAAGCAGAAGCATATGTAAAATAACGCGATCACCAACATTAAACAGCATAAATCAAAACTGCCTAATGTTACTGAATGGAATGTCAACCCAGGACGAGCGATAGGACTGTGAAGCTGTGTTTGATCATCGATCTGGATGTAGTCTTTGACAAAAACGTGATTTTCTCAGCTTTTTTGCTCAAAATGTAGCTTTTTCTTTTATAAAACTTACCCACATTCAAGTGTTGATAAAAAAGAATGCATGAAGCTACAATAAGCTAGAATTTTATTTTGTTGAATATTGGTGAATATTCTTTCTTTTGATATATTGCATGTTCAGATATTCATAAAACCAAATATTTTGGGGGCCATGAACATTTTGAAAAAAAAAAAGATCAAAAAATCTGTCTGTGACTCGCAACCTTTTTCCAAAAATGCTGGTGGGGAAAGAGTTAAACCTCTCCCAAAAGAAAGGCAAACTACTTCCTTATAAACGGATTCCAATACAGAGGTCATATATAACAATGAATCAAAAGTTCCTTGAAAAAAAAAAACCTTGATGAAGACATGTTTTATAGAATATAAATGAATTGTTAAAGACATAATGCCTTTAACTACTATGTACTAACATTTAAATTAATAATTTGCAGAGTCAAATATGGTCTTCGGTGGTGGCGGACGAATACAAAATACCTCACCCATGTGAACTGTGAGCCCAGTACTGACAATAAATCCAAAATAAATGCAAAGAAACAGTTGGTAATATTAACTAATCCCATGTATTCATAATATTTCATAAACAGCAACAGCAAAGTTACACATTACATAGAAATTAACGTTTACATTTATTCTCAAAGCAGGGCTTGACATGAACTTTTTTGCTCACTGGCCACAATATAAATATTTTTAATATTATCTCATAATTTGTCAGCAGGAATATTAGGCTGCTGTCACTTTAAGAGCTGACGCACGGATCCATTACACTGATACACATGCGTTTTCTTTCTCAACTGTTTACGTTCACTTAAAACAGAACTGACTGTGTTTACGTGAACACTCGCCAAGACCGGCATTTTTACATTATATTGTGTGTTTGACTGTTTAAGTGCAATAAGCAGCAAAAAAGAGCTCAATTTAGTGCTGAGAGGCTTTATGTGCCGCACTTTGGGTTTGAGCTTAAAATCTGTGGGAATGAGTAAAATGATGCACAATACGTGCAATCCCACGCCGAAATTCAAACCCTGTAAGAGCAACAATATTCATCCGGAGCAAAGGAAGCGAGTGAGTAAGAGGAGGAGGGTTTGCGTGTCACTCGCTGTCGGAGAGATGAGAGAGAGCACTGAAAATGAGTATTAGAAGCGTTTCAGATATTTCAGTATCGATTGCAAAATCTATATTTTTGACAACAGCACATTGCACTTAGTTTATTATTTCAGACGCCTTTTAAAAGACTACAATTGAAAATGTATATATTATATATAAATTTAAACCCGCCAAAAAGTGGCTAGTAGGCTAGTCGCCACTGCTGGAATACACACACATTTGATGGATTGGCGGGTGTTCATGTCAAGCCCTGACTCCATGACTTTATACACAGATCATTTGACACGGCTATCACTTTCAATCGGATTCAATCGTTTATATTTTAAATACAGTTGCCAATCCAGAAACTTCAATGTGGCAATGTGTTATTAGCAGCATGAAAAATAAATAGCCTGTTAGCAAAGATCGCCGCAATTATAATCACCGAAGCAGTCAATAGCTTCAGTAAAACGCGAGGTAGCCGATAAAGTTGCGCTCTTGTGAAAACTCTGTCTGTGATTGACTACATCGCTCAACGCCGCAAAAACATGCTGTAAATAGAAACCTTTGATGCTCTTGCAGAACTGAAGGTATCGTCACATTACCTGATCAACTGATTGCCGGCACAAAGATTCATTTTAGTGGCCGAACAGAAAAAAACCCTGATTTAATAGACTTTTTGTGTGCATCCATTGTTCTTATATTTAAAGGTCCCGTTCTTCGTGTTTTTTTGAAGCTTTGATTGTGTTTACAGTGTGCAATATAACATGTGTTCATGTTTCGCGTGTAAAAAAACACAGTATTTTTCACACAATGTACTTATCTGTATACTGCTGTTTCCACTGTCCTAAAAACGGCTGGTGATTTCCTCTTTCTATGAAGTCCCTCCTTCAGAAATACGTAACGAGTTCTGATTGTGCCAGCGCTTACTGTGTTGTAATTCGACCACAGCTTAGCGCACGTGAAAGCGGTTCCTGTGTTATGATTCGACAGCAGCTTAGCGCACGTTGGAAAGATCACGCCTCTTAACGGAGAGATGTATGCGTTCAATAATCTCTACAGCGTCCCTGGGAAAGCCAAACAAAGGTGATTTGACTCCTGGATGAAAATAACAGCGTCTCGATGACATGGCGATAAACACACTCAACGCAACAGTTCCTTTTCTCCACGCGACCGTCCGCTTCTCCACGTGGGACAGCAACAAGACCGCGCCCCCTTTTTCGCGTTTCTTTGTGGGCGGAGGTTAGTCTGCTCTACTGCTCTACTGACGTAATTAAAGAAGGAAGTACCAGGATGTAGTCCAAGCCAGCCGTTCGCTGTAGGCTTTGAAAGGGAACTTCTGTTAAATAAAATATCTCGCTTGGCATTGAACTTTGAGCTTTATAATTTTACAGGTATTATTTATGCTCTAACAGCAACATTACACACTAACTAAAGTTTGAACAATGGGATCATGCGGAATGGGACCTTTAAAAAAAATACCTACATGTAATTATAGCTGTCATTAATGTATGCAATTACACTTAACCCACCCATAAACCTATATCACCAAACCTGTCCTATAACCTTACACATATCTATAGCAGAACTTGTGATTTACAATACAACATCAACACAATAAGTGCATTGAACATAACATTGTTTTTATGTAAGTACTTATTAAAGACACCTAATATAAAGCAGGACACATTTTGATGTCATTCTTATTAATATTTAAATGTTTTTAAAGTGTCATCAATGTAAAATACTAAAATCAGCTATTCTATTTAAAATTGTGTTTCGACAATTGGGCTGAATAATTGAATAACTGATGACAAACAAAGCAGAATCCCAGAGATTCATCTGAAAGGTAAATTTATTCTATTACTTCTAAACAGGCACATGAATACATACATATTTAATTGCTCATAGTTTAATTGAAAATATGTCATGATAGCAATCCTATGAATACAAATTGAACGATTTCACTCAATTAGCCTATGGGCTTTAATGAATAGCAAAGATGTCTGGAATCCAACTCATGAAATGGATATTACAGTAAGCATCACGTTTAAAAATAACAACACCAGTTGAATTGATGCAAAAAATCCGGTGGCACGTCTTACCTCAATGGTCTAATTATCTTTATACCTCAAAATAAAAACAATATGTTTTACTCTATACATCTAAAAACATTCATGTGTCATAAATCCACCACATTAGTTCAATGTTAAGTCTTGCAAATGTTGATGTTCAGATAAAATTACAACATTAATAAGAGGATAGCCATTCATTAAATGTGGTGAGATGAGATTTTTTTGCTTAAATGATCAATCTTAGTTATAAAGCAGTAATTAAAACTAGTGCAGCAAAGAAGGATCATATTGAGGATGGGAAACGGTTGTGAAAAAACGAAATTGCAACATGTTTGATTCACTAGCGTGATTTATGTATCTTTTATAAGAGGTTATAATGTATATACACATAAAAAAAACGGTATAGTTTAACCAGTAGACTGAAGCATTTTGAGAGACGACTATTACAGTTCAATGAAGGTTCAAATCCCAACCCAAACCAGAGGTCCCAGTGCGGACGCAGCGGAGCGTGAAGTATTCTCAGTTGCTGCGATATGTCAGACCCCAACTACAGACCGCATGTTGAATAACTGAGAAATGATCGATTGGTCTTAAAGTCGCTGCCCGTGGCCACATGTAGATGCTACTTACATCCAGCGCAGAGAGAGCAACACTGAAAGAGGTAATGGATGGACGGGTAGTGTATAAAGTATAAAAAATGGCCATCTGTCCCAGAGGGAGTGCATATCCAGCTCTCCTTCAAGAGAAATGGAGAAGTGACAAATGGCCGCCCATAAGAGTGTAGTTCATTCTGGTTCTGGAGGCATCAGTCGGGCACCTGAAGCAGCGGGACAGGTCTATAAAGTATAATGCCGGGTGATTTGAGAGTGAGATCAAGAGAAAAACTAAAAACATGAGGAAATGTGAAAGAGGATAAAAGGAGTGCAGTACATAAAGCAAAGCCATCAAACTATACACATTCGTTCTTCTCTCGCTAACCAATGATCAGCAGATAATTTCAACTGTATTTTCAATGCAACTTCCAAAAAAACCAAAAGTAGGTGCAAAGTGTTTGTCTAAAATGTGAAATTCTTGCGACTTCTCTCAAGCATTTATTATTGAAATGCCAAAGCTGTTAACACAGCTAGTGGTTAATTATTATAATTTTTTTAATGTTTTATTCTTCCTTGAAAACCAAATGAGCCGCTGGTGCCCTTAAAAACGTCACTGTTAGGCATTTTAAAGGGTTAGTTCACCCAAAAATGAAAATGATCCCATAATTTACTCGCCCTCAAGACATCCTGGGTTTATATGACTTTCTTCTTTCAGACGAATACAATTGGAGATATATTAAATAATGTCCTCTTCCAAGCTTTATAATGGCTGTGAATAGAGGATGAGATTTTGAAGGCCAAAAAAGTGCATCCATCCATCATAAAATATATCCATACGGCTCCAGGGGTTAATAAAGGCCTTCTGAAGCGAAGTGGTGGGTTTGTGTGAGAAAAATATCCATATTTATAACTTCAGAGGTCACTCTTCCACCAGACTCGTGTACAGCCTTTACCATAAGCCAGTGATTATAGTTTATAAAGTTATAAATATGGATATTTTTCTTATAAACCCCCATCTCTTTACTTCAGAAGGCCTTAATTAACACCTGGAACTGTATGGAGTACTTTTATGATGGATGGATGGATGGATGGATCGATCTATCGATCCAACCGGTTCAAGGAGATGGATGGATGGATGGATGGATGGATGGATGGATGGATGGATGGATGGATGGATGGACGGAAGGATGGATGGATCCAAACCGGTTCAAGGAGATGGATGGATGGATGGATGGATGGATGGATGGATGGATGGAGGGATTGATGGATCCAAACCGGTTCAAGGAGATGGATGGATGGATAGATGGATGGATGGATGGATGGAAGGATGGATGGATCCAAACCGGTTCAAGGACATGGATGGATCCAAACTGGTTCAAGGAGAGGGATGAATTGAGGATGGATGGATGGATGGAGGGATTGATGGATCCAAACCGGTTCAAGGAGATGGATGGATGGATAGATGGATGGATGGATGGATGGATGGATGGATGGATGGATCCAAACTGGTTCAAGGAGAGGGATGAATTGAGGATGGATGGATGGATCCAAACTGGTTCAAGGAGATGGATGGATGGATGGATGGATGGCTCCAAACCGGTTCAAGGAGAGGGATGAATGGAGGATGGATGGATGATGGATGGATGGATCCAAACCGGTTCAAGGAGATGGATGGATGGATAGATGGATGGATGGATGGATGGATGGATGGATCCAAACCGGTTCAAGGAGAGGGATGAATTGAGGATGGATGGATGGATCCAAACTGGTTCAAGTAGATGGATGGATGGATGGATCCAAACCGGTTCAAGGAGAGGGATGAATTGAGGATGGATGGATGGATCCAAACTGGTTCAAGGAGATGGATGGATGGATGGATGGATGGATGGCTCCAAACCGGTTCAAGGAGAGGGATGAATGGAGGATGGATGGATGATGGATGGATGGATCCAAACCGGTTCAAGGAGATGGATGGATGGATAGATGGATGGATGGATGGATGGATGGATCCAAACCGGTTCAAGGAGAGGGATGAATTGAGGATGGATGGATGGATCCAAACTGGTTCAAGGAGATGGATGGATGGATGGATGGATGGATGGATGGATGGCTCCAAACCGGTTCAAGGAGAGGGATGAATGGAGGATGGATGGATGATGGATGGATGGATCCAAACCGGTTCAAGGAGATGGATGGATGGATAGATGGATGGATGGATGGATGGATGGATGGATGGATCCAAACCGGTTCAAGGAGAGGGATGAATTGAGGATGGATGGATGGATCCAAACTGGTTCAAGGAGATGGATGGATGGATGGATGGATGGATGGCTCCAAACCGGTTCAAGGAGAGGGATGAATTGAGGATGGATGGATGGATCCAAACCGGTTCAAGGAGAGGGATGAATTGAGGATGGATGGATGGATCCAAACTGGTTCAAGGAGATGGATGGATGGATGGATGGATGGATGGATGGATGGCTCCAAACCGGTTCAAGGAGAGGGATGAATTGAGGATGGATGGATGGATCCAAACCGGTTCAAGGAGAGGGATGAATTGAGGATGGATGGATGGATCCAAACTGGTTCAAGGAGATGGATGGATGGATGGATGGATGGATGGATGGCTCCAAACCGGTTCAAGGAGAGGGATGAATGGAGGATGGATGGATGATGGATGGATGGATCCAAACCGGTTCAAGGAGATGGATGGATGGATAGATGGATGGATGGATGGATGGATGGATCCAAACCGGTTCAAGGAGAGCGATGAATTGAGGATGGATGGATGGATCCAAACTGGTTCAAGGAGATGGATGGATGGATGGATGGATGGCTCCAAACCGGTTCAAGGAGATGGATGAATTGAGGATGGATGGATGGATCCAAACTGGTTCAAGGAGATGGATGGATGGATGGATCCAAACTGGTTCAAGGAGATGGATGAATTGAGGATGGATGGATGGATCCAAACTGGTTCAAGGAGATGGATGGATGGATGGATCCAAACTGGTTCAAGGAGATGGATGGATGGATGGATCCAAACTGGTTCAAGGAGATGGATGGATGGATGGATGGATGGCTCCAAACCGGTTCAAGGAGAGGGATGAATGGAGGATGGATGGATGATGGATGGATGGATCCAAACCGGTTCAAGGAGATGGATGGATGGATGGATGGATGGATGGATGGATGGATGGATGGATCCAAACCGGTTCAAGGAGATGGATGGATGGATGGATTGACTTTTTTGGCTTCAAAAAAGATTTGAAGCCAATTCACTCATCCTCCATTCACTCCCATTATAAAGCTTGGAAGACCCATGATATGTTTTAATATAACTCCGATTGTGTTTCACTGAAAGAAGAAAGTCATATACACCTAGGATGGCTTGAGGGTGAGTAAATTGTGGGATAATTTTCTTTTTTGGGTGCACTTTCCCTTTAAGCCAGTAGAAATATTCCCCAAAGTGCTTCTGTGTGATTTGGCAGCCATTTCTCTGCTTTTTCTCTGGTTTTCAGTGCCTCGGGTCAGCGATCTTTGCTAGAGGAACGTGCTGATAATCTGTCCTCAAAAACATCTCAGGAGCACAAAACACAATCCCGCTTCTCATACTAATGTCAAAATGTATATTGCACTGCAAGGTTGTGTTTATCAGACAGTTAATTATACTCCATCTTGAAAGATATTAAAGCTAATACCTGCACTTAGAAAAATGATTATGGTTATGCTTACTCTGTCCATATGCTTTTACAGAATGTTATTGGCCAGTAAAATTAGTGGATCAGAACTAACTGTTGTATAATCTTTATTAACAGTCTGAAATGTGAATGGACGAGCCGTTTGACTGATATATTAGGGTGCTTTCACACTTTGTTTGTTTTCACTCTATCTTTTGCATCATCAAATTGTTTTCAGGATTGCTCGTCTCACTTTTATAAACTTTTATACAGTGTTTTTGTTTTTAAATCGTCTACGACACAGTGAACTGTACAAAGAGAACCCAAATCTGCTTTTCCCTATAAAGCCAGCTCATATTTGATATGCAAAGGCTTCTATATTATTAACAAGATCAGAACTTTACTGAAAAACCACAATATACTATATGCATTCTGTAACCTGATTAATAGTTTACACTTTTTTCGAAAGTAAAAGGCCTTTTAGTATAATTGTAAAAACATCCACATTCAGCTCGTGGTTCAGAGCTTTTTGCTGTGAAATCTTTACCGATTTATATAAAGAAGAATAACTGTGATATTGTTAGTAATGAACACTTTCTAGACTAGAGCACCTCGCTCAGACATTTATTATCCAGACGTTTACTTGATTATCCAGACATCATTTTACAGGAAAAAATCTGTCAAATCAGGTTTTTGAGGAAGGTTTATTAGTTCATCTCTCAATCGTCATTGTATTGCATTACATGATGCGTTTTAAAACTACAGAGCATTGATCATAAAACCGAGCATTTAAATGTCCTCTAAGACATATTATTGGAGATATTAGAGTGACGACTGATATTTATATCCTCGTTCTGTAAGTATCTGCTGTACTGTTATAAAGATCTCATTGATTTACATTAAAAGCATCAGAATTTCATCTTACTTTTTGGCCATAAAAATATCAGCATCTGCATCAAATTGCATATTTTGCTCAGTTTGAGCCTCTGAAAAAAACGGAGGTATTTTCCTCCGCTTCATATTCTCACTATATCAGATGAGCCATAAAAACCTGATGAATCAAACATGATACTCAACTAAACAAAAACACACATGCAAACGTTTTTAGATTTTGTCTAAAGGTTCAATAAAATGTTCCATTTCAACAAATTATATTTTTATACAGGAAATACAAATTGACGCAAAAAAACTGCCTACTTTACCAGAGCATGTAAGCAACCGCTCACCGGTAAAATGACGTGCGCTCAAATCCCGCTCTGATATGACATTTCTCTGTAGCCTACTATAGGCCTACTTGTAGCCAGTGTTGGGTAAGTTACTCTAAAAAAGTTATGAATTACTAGTTACTAATTACATCTTCAATAGTGTGATTTGATTAGCCTACTGTAGCTACAAATTACTCTCTCCAAAATGTATTTAATTACTTATTACTAATTAGGCTACTTCCCAAATCTATATCAACCTCGACTAGTTAAGCGATTCAAGGATAAACTTTAAACGGTTCTTTTAATTCATTAAAATAAATAATATAAAACTACATCAATTATTCTGACCAAAGTATTACAAATGTTAGAAGGATACATAAAAACATGCATTTTAAAGTTAGACTTTAAATGTTGATGTTAATTCCATTATTTTATTATATATAATTGTATTTAGTATTTAGTTCAATTACTTCAGAAGTAGCCTAACTTTAAATTACAGAAAAAATAAGAGTAATCCCTTTTCTTTACTTTTTCAAGGGAAAATTACAGTAACTAATTACTTAGTTACTAGTTACACCCAACACTGCTTGTAGCCATTAAAACACGTATTTAGTTTCAGTTTAAATATTATAATGTTATTTTTTTATTAAATGTAGGCTACGTTGAAAAGTGAACAGGACACATAAGATGAATAAGCCTTTATCAGAAGACGGGGGTCTTCAATAAGTTAAATAATACTGCAACAAGTTTTGTTTTGTTGAAAGCCTTACATTGAATTTCGTTTTGTATACATTGTATCTTAATTTTAATAAATATTTGATCAACCAAATTGCCCGGATTTAATAAATAATAAGCAAATAGCCTATAACAGACAATGACATGGAGGCGGCGCGCTGCGTGAACAACGGCTTAAATGAACAACTACTAGAAAAAAAAGGAAAAAAAAGAAACAAAAAACAAAAAACCTTAGTCTGGGGCAGCCCTATTTCAGATAGGCCTATATTTGATCAAGAATGTCACAAAGGGAGTTCTGGGTTGAGCGCGCGGTGCTGAGCGGAATGAGCTTCAGAAGTTCAACGGAATCTCCAGAAAGGCGCTTGATCTCCATTGGAGGAAATATTCCCGCTCTTTCTATACGCACACACCGCAACGGTCACAATATGACCTCATGTAGGCTATGTTTTAAAAACATAATTCAACATATAAATAATACTTTTGAATGGGCCACTTAAAATGTTTATTACAAATAAATGATTAAATCCTAAAAATGAATAAATGTAAATGAACAAAAATGTGCATTGCAATCCTTTGAAACCAGGGGGTGCACCCCCACTTCCCGCGCCCCTGGGCTTTGATCTACCTCATTAATATAACAAAGAGATTTTCCTAATTTCATGTCTTGGATCATGTGAAACCTTGTCATAAATTGAGGGATAGCCTCAGCCATGAGGATCTTGTTACTATTTAAACAATTAATTAAATAAATAAATCCACTTTGATATTTTCATTGTATTAATTACACACTATACACTGGACTGTTTTGTGGGGAAAAATATATTTGAAAAAATAATGTATTATAGAACCAGGAAGAGCTTAATGATAAAACACATAAATGTTGTAAACAAATTAGGTCCAACTTTAGGAATCACATAAGATAAACAAAAAAACAACACCTTTAAATCAGTGGAGTGAGCTCAAAACAACAAAGCAATGTAAAACAACATTGCCAATTTTTCTACCTCTAATAAAATCCCTGTCAGCTCAGAACAGAGCAATATAAAACATTTAGTCTCTTAAAACTCTTATAAAATTCCTGTGAGTTTACACTAAGATGCCGCATAAAACATATCCACCAATTTCTCATGAACACAGTGAAAAAATGGATTTAGTGGCAAGAACAGTGTTTCCTCGCATGCCAATCCTCTAACTACATTCACTAGGTCAGTAAAGCCAGTGACTCTATGCATGTTGGTGGAAAAATTTTCCGTTCAACATTTCAGACACTGTGAAGAATTTGAGCCACAAAGTTGTGTCTGCAACCAACTAGGCTTTCGCAGCAGGCTGCAAAAACCGGATCTTCCATGAATCCTGATGGGAGAGAGAAAAAAAAAATAAAGTTTTTTGTGTTGAGTTTTTTTTTTTTTTTTAATTGACGCAGTGGTTATTTCGATTTCAGACAGCATTACAAAAAGCCACCTGAGTGTACTTTAAGAAGAGCTTTGAGCAACACCTGGCTCTGTGGGAATGAATTCTTTCTGTGCCTTCAGATGCTCCAAGCACAAACATAAATGTCAATGTTATATGTTAACAATGTTATACTGCAGTGCCCAATTAACAATTTGTCTCCCAGTGATCTCACCATGAGCTCCCAGGGTACTCGTGATGTGGTCACAATGTGAGCTATACATTTTATTGGACGTGGACTCCGACAGCGCTCAGACGTCAAATGTTGGTTGAAAATTAAAATTGTGTAGAAGTCTAAACATATGTTTGACGTCAGGCTCCAACATCATTACACAACTCCACAAACAGCATTACCAGCTTGACTTATTTCACGAGTTCACACTTACATAGAAATATAGAGAGAGTAGAGTTTTAATGCGTGTTTGGCGTGATGTCCGGCGGGAAGCCTCCGAGCTCTGAATTTGGCCCGAACCCACAGTAATCCGCCCATAAATGTAACAATGACATTTCTAGCTGGTGTGACCTCACATTGTGTGAGCACACAGTGAGAGCGCTGTGAGGTTACACTTTTAGATCACTGAGACCACAGGGTGCCATATTTTAGGTTCACTAAGCTAAAACTAATAAAATCAAACACCTTCAATGAATAATAGCTAGTTATAATATTCAGTTTTGCTGAAAGTGTTTTTTAGAGAAGCATTGCCTCAAGTGTATCATTTTGGAGTATGCAGTTTGTGGTGTTATTGAATTGTATTGCACAGAAACGTGTTTCTGTCATTGAGCTGAGCTAAGATGATCTAAATGGGGTAGACAAAATAATAAAACCTGTCAGTACACCACAATACATTTCAACAGAACCAGTAACTGCAACCACATGACCGCATCCAAACTCTCTAAATCAGTTTTAATACAATCTGAACATTATAACCACAAAGATAATTACTATATAGCAGAATGTTTAAGATCATGATAACTCTCTAGTAATGACTGAAATCATAGCTTTTGAGGTTTTTGTAAGGTTTTGGATAGCAACTCAGTCATTACTAGAGAGTTATCATGTTTTTCACTTTAGAATGAATTATATATTATGTATTATTCACATTACTTTTGAACCTGTATATAGTAGCCTTGTCCTTAGTAGTGAGTAGTTTTATACTGTGAGGAATGAAAAAATAGTAGTCACTGATTAGCTAATAGTGAACTACCACATTCAACTGAGCTCTATTACTACTAATATATTAATCAGAGTTTCTTGATAGTTAATAGTAGTTACTAGAGTGTTAATAATGCATTACTCATTTGTTCCTATGTATTTATTAATTAATGATGGAACAGTAAGTGTTACCATCAGTTGTCCAACAAACTACCATGCCTAAATGCTAGCAAAACCATGGTTAATTTGTGGTTTACGTACAATCATTTTTGTAGTAAAAACATGGTTATTTTTGTAAGGGTATCCACTCAATGTTAGACATTCAAAATTAAATGCCAGCAAACCTCCATTAATAAGCTGAAAAGGGACCGGTCATACTAGTTCGCCCATATTACCTGAAATATTTTAGAAATGTTTTCAACCATCATGTCTTCCTCTTTCAATGTTACCCTTCTAGACGAAGCCGAAGCGAAAAGAACAAATGATACATCCATTTCGTCGCAATTATGTTGCCTCCAAGTGTACATAAAACACATGCGGTTATGGCTAGCGGCCTTACATTCATTGCGCATGCGCATAGCGCGGCGCGCAGCTGTAAACACCGTGAGAACAGGAAAAATAAAGAAAAACGTAAATTAGCCGTGTTATTTCATTTTGGTTTTTCGGTTTATTGGTTTTTCGGTTTCGAGCTGAAAACCGGAAAAAAGACACCAGCTTTCATTTTTTGGTTCATACAGAACCACCGAAAAACGAAATATCGACCTGTTTGCCCGTTTTCGTTTGCCAGATTAAATGAAATAATTGAATGATCAGATGATACACGGACCAATCAGCACTGCTTCGACACGCACTTCCGGTATTCATTTCCTCTGTGCCTATTACCAGAGCCCGTCTACGGAGAGCCTGCCCACTCCCTATTAAGCCCTGTTGTACAGAATTTTGGTTGTAGTACCACCAGAGTTCCACTGGGGGCGATCGCCATAAGTGCAAAATGAATGGAAGTCAATGGGGCTTGACGGCTAAATTTGTCTCTTTCACCCGATTGCCGTTGAGAAATCTCAGAAATGATTGTAGATTTTGCAAGTTCAACATGGGTTTTAGGTCGAAAGTTGAATGAACGAGTACTTATGTCCTTTTGATTTCTTACAGGTTGAGTTGTTGTTGTCCATAACACGCTAGCATTCTGCTAATGAACGCTGATTGGTCAGTGAAGGACTGATTACGACCAGAGATCCCGCTTGATGGCATCGTGTCATCTGAAGCGGGACCAGAAAAAAACAAAACAAAAACTCTTCTAGCACGTGTATTTACCTGTGTCAGCTGTGTTGTCGATGCCTCGAGAGAAAAGAAAGTGCAGAGCGCGAAAGCACCAGAGCGACTGAAGGATTGCCGTTAAGCAGTATCTCTGGTCGTACATGTGTATGACGTCATTGACACTTTAAAAGACTTTTTAAAGCAAATAAGTGACTCTAAAAAATCTAACACCCAGCAATGTGTAATTTATTTGCATTTCCTTTCGAATACAACATTCAAATTACTAGATAAAAAATTATATCCTGAGAAAAGTGGATTTTTATTGGTATAGCGCCATAGACCTCCATTCATTCTGCACTCGTCCTGTGAGCGCCCTCATATGGAATCAGAGAGGAACTGCAACCAGTTCAGAAGCCGGAAGTTCAGTGAGAGTGAAACTTCTCGCCATATTAGACATTCTCTGCTATTATGAAGCTGCAGACTCGGAGCTGCTGCATCTACAGTCCCGCACCCAGAGTCCCGCATTCTCAGGCCCCTCGTTTTTCGAGACAGCGCCTCCTGCTGTTCGGAAGATTGTATAACACCTGCACACAGAGTCTCGCTTCTTTTAAAGTTTTTCACATAAATTAACACAAAATAATAACAAAATAACATATTTGCGTTCCCTGCTCAGTGCATGTGCCAAAAAACACACTGTGTTCTCTGACTAACAAATTACCCAGTAGTTATTTTTTGAGTGTGGGTGGTAGGCTAGCCTAATGGAAAGAAAATTACTGATGGAAGAGATACAATTACAGATTGAACTATCTTATTATCAATATTAATATTGTGTGATTATTATATTGCCTCAATGTTTTTCAAATTCCAATGTTTCTTTCAGTTCAACCTATGCTAATGGTCTAATTAACATACCATGCTAACATTACAAACCCTGTTTTTTGATATTTTGAATGCAATGCAAAGCTTAACTCAAATAAGAATAGACAAAACACCAATAATAAACAATTCTGTACTTTATTTAACGATCACCTAAACATCACGTTGCTGTAAAAAGGACAAAGAAAAGAAAAAAGTAAGAAAGAATTTTGTTAGTGACTTTACTTTACATCTTCAATTGCATAAGGTAAAATAATAACTTTACTTTCTGCTAAGTGACTGTTTTTTCATTCGTTTGGCAATCGCTCTGTCAAATTCCTCGACTTCACTAAAATAATTGCCATTGTCAAAAATATTGTGTAATAATAAATTATATATTTTTTGCAAATGCAAATTACAAGCATACCTAGGGTTATAAGTAAGGCCACTGAGGAACACCTGCTCAGCTCCTGCCAGGACAATGCCTGCATCTCACAGAGGCCATGAATGATGGCCTGTCCATATAAATTAATACATTAATTAACATATAAAACATTGCATATATGGCAATAATACAAACAATCCAATTGACAAACATGTTTGGGCCCACCTCAGGAAACGAAAACTACACATTAACTCCACTTCATCTGTGAAGTTCAGTTGAGTTTTAGACTTATCCAGCAGAGCTTTGAGGTGCAGAATGTCTGCTGTTGCTTATTGTCCATGTAGACTGGCACAGGTGGCTTTCCCATTGAGAACATCCTGTGGGGGAACAAAAAGTGTTATTTTAGATACATTATTTCATATTCATATTATATACATTTATATTTATATATATATATATATATATATATATATATATATATATATATATATATATATATATATATATATTCACATATTTATATATTCAGAGAGTTATTTCACCATTTGCAGGATCCTTCATATCAACAACTTCATATCACAGTTTAATTAACATGGATTAATTTTAATATGTAAGTTTTATAAGTAGGCTACTCATTTAAGTAGGCTACATAAATTATATTAAGTAAAAAAATTACTCCATTTGACATTAATTAATTAAATTTTTAAGATAAAAGGTAATTAAAAAAAAGGTCAAACTGTAAATCTGATTAAATAATTAATGATGACATTCTTTGATATTAACACACTCAATGTATTTAATTGGTCTACCTTAATTTTAATCGGATTTTACAATGGCTTGTCTACAAAAAGTCCAAGGTTAAAGGCTAGCTAAGCTATAAAAAATATTTTCGGGAAAAAACTATCTTTACAAATATAAAATGAGCTATTCATGTTGGTGTCGATGAGCTATAAAGTGGTTTGATTAAAACATAAATGTGTTAAATAAAATTGATGATACTCACGTTTCGGCCTAAATCCTTCACATTGCAATTGCATTGTTTACCCGATCCGATTTGACAGGAGGCGCTGTCTCGAAAACCGAGGGGCCTGAGAATGCGGGACTCTGGCTGCGGGACTGTAGATGCAGCAGCTCCGAGTCTGCAGCTTCATACTACTCCAACTGAGTGCAAACTTCAAATCTGCCTCCATTTTGTTTGCAACGCCCAACTTCCAACGATCCAATCAATTCCCGAAGGACGAAATCAAGCCTCGCCCTACATTTTTTCTAATTTCAGAAGCCGTTTCACTCGGATATACGTCACAATAAGGAGAAAAAGACGATCTTAACTTCCGTTTCATGCCGACTTTAATGTCATAGTTTTCTGCCAATAAAAGCTGTCATTTAACTAGTTAAGTGTGAAAAAGAATGAACTCTGAAAAAATCCTTTATTTTGTAGTATATATTCGGTCTTGCATAATCATTATTATTATAAAAAGTTGGGAAAATAAAAGCATACGTAATTTCAAATGTATTTTTCTTTCTAATTTTTGCTTTTTCCCTTTTATATTATGCCTATTCAGAGACTACATCCATCTAAACTCAATGAGTTCCTGAGAATGCAGCAGCCATTTAGTAAGAAGATGGCACCCAGACTTCCTCAAGCTCATCAAGTCCAATTCAGTATTATTTCATGAGGGACGTGGCACCAGTGTCCCAGGCAAAATTCAACAATCTGGTTCTGAATTTTGTTATTCAGGGGCTTCATCCCCTCAGTATTGTTGAAAGGGCAGAATTTAAAGACTTATTCAAGCAGGTACTGCCTTCAAGACATTAGTCACAATGCTAGAGGATCAATACAAGACGTGTGTAAAGTTCTGTCTGAGCAAGAATTTGTTGCAACAACCACAGATGCATGGTCTACCAATGACAAGAGCCAGTGCCCATTGGATAGATTCAGACACACTTACCATCTCTTCAGGGGCTTTAGCTTGCCAAAGGATCAAGGGAAGGCACACTTATGACAATCTGGCATTCAAAACAAAGTTGTGTTAACCACTGCAGACAATGGTTCACATTTAGTAAAAGCATTTAGTGTGTTTGCAGCTGAAGAAGAAGAAGAAGTGACTGATGAAGAGGCAGATGTTGAGTTCACTGATGTTGCAGCATTTCTAAAAGAGACCGAAATGATGACTTCCACTTGCCAGCCCATCAACACAGCGCCTGCCATTCTCTCCAGCAAAGATGCTGAGGCGGCTGTGGAAGACTCTTCATTTAAAAACACTTGGCCATTTGGAATAAGCAGAGTAGAAGCACCCAAGCTTCTGACACCATTAGAGACAGACTTGGATGCGTGCTGGTTGTGGCTAATATAACGCGGTGGAACTCTACATATAATGCAATGGATCGTATGAAAACTGGCATTGAGGAGAAACCTCAAGAGCTCCGTGAAGTTTGTGAGGAAACGGACAGTCCACGACTGAAGCCATCAGAGATCATTCATCAGAGGATACGTCATGCTGAGTTTGAACTGGCTAAGATGTATTGAATCAATCACTGAAAGCTACACTGTGTAACTTTTTTAGTTTATTTTTAGCTTAGTTCTTTCAAAAACACATGTGCTCATTAATGTATATTGACTTCTTTCAAGTAATAAAGTATTCTGGTAAGTTTATAATATGCCATTGTAAACACATACGGGTGAGGGTTTGAATGCGGGTTGCCATGTTGATCCTCCATCTTGAAAGTACATTAGCCAAAGAGGGACATTCCCGTAAACTCAAGCTTGGCCTTTGGCGTTTTAACACTCGATGGCTCCGTGTCCAATGTGGACGAGGTCGAACTGGAAGCCATGTTAATCTTGGACTAAATCAGCCACCGTAGGAGTTAAAACCAAATCAGAATTGAGAGGAACAGAAACTAATATTCACTGGATGCAGGCCCGTCGCGACAAGGCAGGCAAACCAAGCAATTGCTTGGGGCCTCGAGCTGGCCTGGGGCCCCAAGACAACGACAGGTTAAAGGGGTCATAGAATGACATTTTTGTACAAGTTAATATGATTCTTTAGTGTCTAAATGAAAAGTTTGTAATATACTTTAATTAAAAATTCTCATTAGTATTGTAAGAAAACACTCATTTTACCTGGTCAAAACCCGCTTAGTTTTCAGCAAGTCATTTCAGTGTATGTGACTTTAAATGATAATGAGCTTTGCTGACCCCGCCCCCTCTGCTCTGTGGCGCGTTCGGTTCGACCCGACACAACACACGTGGAGTGTTGCCTTGACAACATTTGAGGGTATATTTTCGAGAAATAATGGCAACGGGAGTCTCTGAGGACACATCTGAGAAACCTTATCATTTTGAACCGGAGTCGGACCAGGAACAGATGACGAACCCATCGAAGTTCGAACAGGACGTTTCTGAATGGTTGGTTAACGTCATGTCACTTTGATCTATCTTTGTACTGGCAGAGTAGTGTAGTTGCTATGTGTTTACTGATGTATACGTTAGTTCATTGACAGATTGATGTTATGTTATAAGATTTTTTTTTTACATTACTTCTTAATCAGTAACAGACACCGTTATAAACCATGTACAAAAGTAAGCTTAGTGTAGTGTTCCCACGTTAACTTTATCACCCGCGTACACAGTTTGTAATAACAAACATAACGCGTTGTTCATTATAAACGTGGGATTATGAATTATATTGAGAACGTCATACACAGAAAGCATGCCGTAATGTAACTTACCCTGTAAACTTTAGCCTCATTCATCGTGAAGCGTGCAAGCGATTTGCAAAGATTAATATAAAGGTTATTAAAACGTTACACTCACATCTTCCTGAGGTGCAGCAGGAACACAATCCTTTTTTCAAGAGCAGCTTATTAGCAAAACCTGCTTTATACTGACGCTCGTTTATAAAGCAGTCTGCTGAAAAATGATTGCGCAAACATTGACGTTGATCGGGGGGAATATTCCCTTCTAAAACAAAACTCAGCAGCCACTGGGTCTTCAGCGGTTCGGATTTAGGAACATCAAAATTGAATGCAATGTAAGTCGCTTTGGATAAAAGCGTCTGCCAAATGCATAAAAATGTAAAATGTAAATGTTTAAAAAATGGTTACTTAAAGGTTATTGGGGGGGCCTCCATGTCCATTTTGCTTGGGGCCCCCAAATTTCTTCAAACGGCCCTGACTGAATGGTCATATTCACCGCCATAGGTATCCATAATAAAGGCTAGATGTCTTACGGCGGAGTCTCTACCGTCATCAGCGGCGGCCATCTTGTCAGCGGCGGCCATCTTGTCAGCGGCGGCCATCTTGTCAGAGAATTAAGCGCATCAGATCTGGACTGGCCTGTACCTCTCACTCTGCCGGATTCGGCACAACTGTTGAGCTATGGAGAGTTTCAGGGACCTTTGTCTCTTGAAGAAGAATGAGATCTGGAGAGTTTATTGCATGAGATGTTGCATACTTATCGTGGGTTCTCTCTCTTTTTGTCATTGGTGTATCTTTATGTAAATAACTGCCTGTTTGTCACTTCCTCTTCAGGGTAAGACACACACCTGAGAAGGTTAAAGGGTTAGCTGAGTGAATGAACATTAGCCCATGATTTACTCTCCTCAACTCATCCTTGGTGTGCGTGACATTCTTCTCACAATCTGAGTTATATTAATAATGTCCTGCTCTTCCCAGCTTCATAATGGCAATACATGTGCATCTCATCCATCATAAAAGTGCATCTATCCATCATATAACTGCTCCACACGCCTCTGGGGTGTTAATAAAGGCCTTGTCAATACAATTATATATATATAAAAATATCCATATTTAAAACTTTATAAAGTAAATTATTATTAGTTTCCAGTCGATCGTCTTCCATGTTCAACGTATGGATAAAAGTGTAACCCCTCTCACAGTTTAACATGCTTACGCTACATCTGACCATATTTTAAATATGAATATGTTTCTTACACAGACGCATCAATTCACTTTAGAGGGCTTTTATTAACCCCTCGGGGCAGTTGTATGATGGATAGATGACTTTATGGGCTTCAAAAACAGAGCAACATTCACTGCCATTATAAAGCATGGATTAGCCTGGACATGTTTTAATATAACTTCAATCAATTACTTAACTAATTAATACATTAACTATATAGGTTAATTCATGAACATGTAAACTGTTGAATGAGTAAATGCAACTGTTTAATAAAAAACATTAATAAAAAAACATTCCCATTACAGCAAATATTTTAAAAGACCTCTAATGAGAGTCAGGGCAGGTAATTGTAATGTAATCCGTGTGTGTATAAAAGGTATAACTGACTGACTGATTAGTTCATTAACATCAAACCTGTTGATCTAATGAGAGTCAGGGCGGTTCAGGGCAGTTCCAGATACACACTCATGTGTGTGTTGTAGAAGAAAATAACAAGACCGTAGTAGAGACTTTCAGCATGCTAATACTGATTAGCTTAGGGTTAGAACATGATACAAGTCAAACTGTGCTACAATAATGTTCATTGTGCTAGCATGATGCTAGTTACATGCTAATTGTGTTAGCATTGTCATGCTAATCATGTTAACATTGTGCTACCAACATTCTAATTGTGTTAGCATCATGCTAGTAACATGCTAATTGTGTTAACATTGTCATGCTAATTATGTTATCATAGTGTTAACATCATGCTAATTGTGTTAGCATTGTCATGCTAATCATGTTACCATCATGATAACAATGCTAATCGTGTTAACATTATGTTACCAACAGGCTAATCATGTTAGCATTGTGCTAGCAACATTCTAATTGTGTTAACATGATGCTAGTAACATGCTAATTGTGTTAGCATTGTCATGTTAATCATGTTAGCATTGTGGTAGCATCATGCTAATTGTGTTAGCATTGTCATGTTAATCATGTTAGCATTGTGGTAGCATCATGATAATTGTGTTAGCATGATAAGTCCCCATAGACAACATCGGCCTATCAAGCAGACAATAAGTAGTGACAAAACAACTTCATAGCTACGCCCTAGCAACGATTTACAGCACCCTAGCAACCATATATCAACATTAACAAGCCATATCTCAGCACCAGAGCATTGTACAAATACAGAGTTGGGCTCTTTTGACTCAGACTGGCCAATAGTCTTTAAATATCACCTCATAAACTGTATAGACACACCCTAGCAACCATTTAGAGTACCCTAGCAACCATATTGCAACATAAAGAAGCCATATCTCAGCTCCAGAACATCGTACAGACATGGGACTGGGCTCTTTTGTCTCGGGTGACTAACCAGTACACACACCCTAGCATCCCAGTGGATGTTTTTTGCCACGGCAAGTACCGCTCACATTTTCTTCAGGAAATGTACATTCTATTGCATTTCAGTGTCTCAGACAGACTGACATAAAGCAGCAGCGCTGACACACACATCCCTGCTTCTGAACTAAAGGTAGGCCTATTGTTGTTTTAATGGATAATATATTAATATAATATTACATACTTTATCAGAGCTTGGCAGACAGAATTATTGTATATTTTTAGACAGGTTAATTAATAGATTAGAGCGCTTTTGAAGGTGAAGAACCCTAATCGAGGATGACCCAACAGGCAGAAGGGCTAGATGGCTCCTGGAATTGGACCTGCTTAACTGGGTCATTGTGCACAGAAAGGGCAATCAGCATAAAAACGCAGATGCCCGGCCTCGGACGGCATGTGGAGCGCTTTAACAGGACATTAACCAATCAAATGGCTGAGATACTCCTGTCATGTGGGGGTGAATGGGATTATATCAAACAGGTGGCATTTGCATACAACTCCTCACCTCATTCTAGGACCAAGTTCTCACATTAGTGTTATATGATAGCTCACATGTAGGCTGAAGTTATAGTACTGACGTTACGCTTCGCAGGTCTTACTGAAACTCAGAAGCGTCCATTTCCCATCTCAAAACAACAGCTGTTCCTCAAAATCTGCATCTTCATCAGAAACAGGATCACACATACAGGTGCTGGTCAGATAATTAGAATATCATCAAAAAGTTGATTTATTTCACTAATTCCATTCAAAAAAGTGAAACTTGTATATTATATTCATTCATTACACAGAGACTGATATATTTCAAAAGTTTATTTCTTTTAGTTATGATGACCTTTGACCCCTTGCACAAGGAGGGCAAGACACAAAAGGTCATTGCAAAAGAGGCTGGCTGTTCTCAGAGCTCTGTGTCCAAGCACATTAATAGAGAGGCGAAGGGAAGGAAAAGATGTGCTAGAAAAAAGTGTACAAGCAATAGGGATAACCGCACCCTGGAGAGGATTGAGAAACAAAACCCATTCAAAAATGTGGGGGAGATTCACAAAGAGTGGACTGGAGCTGGAGTCAGTGCTTCAAGAACCTCTACACACAGACGTTTGCTAGACATGGGTTTCAGCTGTCGCACTCTTGACCAACAGACAGCGTCAGAAGCGTCTCACCTGGGCTAAAGACAGACAGGACTGGAGCTGCTGAGTGGCCAGAGTTATGTTCTCTGATGAAGTCAATCAGGGTCCAGAGTCTGGAGGAAGAGAGGAGAGACACACAATCCACACTGCTGGAGCTCCAGTGTAAAGTTTCCACAGTCACTGATGGTTTGGGGTGCCATGTCATGCGCTGGTGTTGGTCCACTGTGTTTTCTGAGGTCAGAGGAGTGCCTGGTTTAAGGACTGTGGTATCCCTGTTCTTAATTGGCCAGCAAACTCGCCTGACCTTAACCCCATAGAACATCTCTGGGCTATTGTGAAGAGGAAGATGTGATATGCAGAAGAGCTGAAAGCTCTGAGCATCGAGTGCTGGACATGCTCATACTCTTCAGTTGGCCAAGATTTCTAAAAATCCTTTCTTTGTATTAGTCTTAAGTAATATTCTAATTTTCCTTAGTTGTCCTTTATAATAATCAAAATTAAAAGAAATAAACTTTTGAAATATATCAGTCTGTGTGTAATGAATGAATATAATATACAAGTTTCACTTTTTGAATGGAATTAGTGAAATAAATCAACTTTTTGATGATATTCTAATTATATGACCAGCACCTGTATAAGGTTGGATGCATAATCTCTCCATGACTGACAGTGTAGATCTGTTTGCTGTCACTGAAGCTACTGAAATCAGCCACAGTACAACAGCCAATCAGAGCAGAGCTCCACATTAATATTCATGACCCTTCCAAATAGGACCATTTCATTCTAGGGACAATTTCTAGGGTTATAAACGGACCTGTAAAACCGTATCTGGACAAGTTTTGCCCTTAAATAAGCCACACACCCTCTGTGTAGATATCAGAGAACAAGTTAACATTGTTTCAGCTCAGTCTAGGGCACCTTTAAGAAGAGACCGCTTATCAAAACAGGCCTCATCTTTATTTTCAGCAGTGATTGATGATAAAAGAGTCGTGTTCCAGGTAAACTCATGAATCTGGAGGTCAGCGGAGGTCAGCGGAGGTCAGCGGAGGGCCTGTGGTGCTCTGAGCTGGTTTCGAGCGCTGGACTGGAGTAATCCGGCCTCCCACTGGAAGAACTGGCAGCCGCTGTGGCGTGGGGCGGGGCAGCAGTAGAACCCTCGGCCGTGATTGGGCCCGCCATTCCCCACCGCCAGACGCCGAGCCCGCCGGCCGCAGACGCACAGGGGCGGAGTCCTCTTCAACGAGCTGCCAATGGGGAGAGGGGGGCGGGGCTTAGTGACGGGCGGGTCTTTGTAAACGCTGAAGGGGGCGGAGCTGCGTCCTAAGAAGCGCGAGAGAGGGCCGTACGGATCGGGGCGTGCGAGCGGCTTGGGTGTTTTAAAGACGGCTGCAGAAACACAGGGTTTGTCTTCAGGCTCCGCCCCCAGAGGGACGTCATCATAGGACACAGGCTCCTCCTCCTCGGTCAGCAGGACTCCGTCCGTCCAGCAGGCGTCGGGAGTCTCGGGGTCATAGGTCGTGTCTGAGAGCCCGGCCAGTGCGGTGGTGCTGGTCTCCTGCGGGTTTCCCTGCGGTGCGGAGGAGCTGGAGAGGACGGTGCGCGGCGTCACAAGAGCCCGACACACACTCGTCTGAGGGCCGGCGGAGCGACACACACTCGCCTGAGGGTCGGTGGAGCGACACACACTCGCCTGAGGGCCGGCGGAGCGACACACACTCGCCTGAGGGCCGGCGGAGCGACACACACTCGCCTGAGGGCCGGCGGAGCGACACACACTCGCCTGAGGGCCGGCGGAGCGACACACACTCGCCTGAGGGCCGGCGGAGCGACACACACTCGCCTGAGGGCCGGCGGAGCGACACACACTCGCCTGAGGGCCGGCGGAGCGACACACACTCGCCTGAGGGCCGGCGGAGCGACACACACTCGCCTGAGGGCCGGCGGAGCGACACACACTCGCCTGAGGGTCGGTGGAGCGACACACACTCGTCTGCGGTCCGGCGGATCGACACACACTGGAGATGTTTCCCAGCGGAGGTCTGGACTTTACCGCCGCCTGAGAGACAGAGACAGGGATGCTGCTTTAATGAACCTCAGCGCTGGCTCCTGATTGGCTGTGATGTCATGCAGGGGGTGGAGTCACCTGTGCAGGTGTGCGGGCGCGCAGACAGAACTCACCCGCCGCAGAGACTTAGTGACGGTCAGCAGACAGCCGTCACACACCATCCGCCACGCCAGCAGAGCAGTGTTCCTCGCGTCCACCAGACCTGCACACACACACACACACACACACACACGTGTGAGAGAGAGAGTGTACATGTTTTTCTAGCCTGGTGGGGACTTCACCTGACTGTAGACAGACTCATGGGGACTCGTGTCCTAAATTGAGGTCCCCACGGGCACAAAAGCTTATAAATCATTCAGAATGAGTTTTTATGAAAATGTAAAAATGCAGAATGTCTCCCGTGAGGGTTAAGGCCTGTACACACCGGGACGAATATCGCGCGCGCTTATCGCCAGCGTTTTTCGTGCCGTTTTTCGGCGCGTCTTGAGTGTTCACACCCAAGCGATTTTCACTGGCGCTGCGCCGAGTGAACGTGCACATTCAGTCGATGCGCTCCCGGTACACAAGGTGGCGCTGCGGCACTTTAAGCCTCTGACACTCGCTTGTCACACAGAAGGAGAAGAGAGACAGTATTTACGTGCTTGCCAAAACCATAGACATATTATGTATATGGACAAAACCATTCACACACTTTTTGCTAACTGGCAAGCAGCATTAGCAGTTCATCTTCTTCTTTGTCTACTTACTACTTCTTCGTCGTATCAATGTGTGCTCGGCAAGAGTGTTTTGTGCTTGAGCGCCACCAAGTCGTGTTTTACTGTCACTTCAGCAGCTCCAGGCACGTGAACAAAAGCGCCGATCTCATTGGTCGGCCAGTTTTTTACGCGCCGCGTCAAAATAAAAAAACGAACACGAGGCGTTTTTTAAAAATGACGCTTTTACGCCTGGCGTTTTGCGCGTCGGTGTGAACACTCACATTGGCGCCCATTGTTTAGTCCCGAGGTGTTAAACGTCGGCGATAAACGCGTGCGAAAATCGTCCCGGTGTGAACAGGCCTTTAGGTTTAGGGGCAGTGTGTGTGTGTGTGTGTGTGTGTGTGTGTGTGTGTAGGTTTAGGGGCAGTGTAAGGGGATAGAAAATACGGTTTGTACAGTATAAAAACCATTACGCCTATGGTGAGTCCCCAGAAGGATAGCGCACCAGACATGTGTGTGCGTGTGTCAGAGAGAGTGTGTGTGAGAGTGAGAGAGTGTGAGTGAGTGAGAGAGATTGTGTGTGAGAGAGAGTGTGTGTGTGTACCTGAGTGCTCTCGTCCTGTGAACTGGATGCCGAGGTCCAGCAGGGCTCCTCTCAGGCCTTTGGGTTTCCTGTTATAGAAGAGCTGACAGACCAGAGTCAACATCAGACACTTCACTTCACTGTGCTTCTGTGTGTGTGTGTGTGTGTGTGTGTGTGTGTGTGTGTGTGTGTGTTTACCCTGTATGTGGCCCGTAGGTCGATCCAGCTCTTCAGGGCTTCAGGAACGCTCAGTTGCTTCCGTTTGCACTCGTACAGCAAACAAACGCCCAAATCCCAGTCTACACACACACACACACACATTACAAATGATCCTACATGAGACAAACAGCCGAGCCGTGAGCGATTGGTTCTCACCTGACCATGTAACAAAAGCACAGGTGTGTCCGGAGGGGGCGGGGCCTGTGCTGTCCGTCTCAAAGACCACGCCCCTCTCCTGCTGGAGGCGGAGCAGCCAGCGCACAAATCTGGACAGGCAGATGTGGAGGGGAGGGGCGGAGTCCACCTGATCCTGTCAGCCAATCACACGGTCAGCGACACACACACACACACACACACACACACACACACACACACACACACACACACACAGAAGGCGTATCGGTCACACACACACACACACACACACACACACACCTGTGTGATGCCCGTGAGCTGCGTGCAGAAGTCTGATAACCGCGGGCGCTCCTGCGGCTGGACGAACGTGTGGAACTCAGACTCCACCACACACACACACACACACACACACACACACACACACACACACACACACCTGTGTGATGCCCGTGAGCTGCGTGCAGAAGTCTGATAACCGCGGGCGCTCCTGCGGCTGGACGAACGTGTGGAACTCAGACTCCACCTCTCCACTCGACAGGTTGAGCAGGACGGCTGGGAACTCGACTGAGGAGGAGCAGAGCAACACCTTCAGACACACACACACACACACACTAGACCCTGACCGATATTAGGCATTTTCCAAACTGTCGGTATCGGCATTTATGATGGCCGACAAATGAATATTTAAAATAATAGTAAAATCGGACGAAACACCGCTCAACCACATTATGAGTGTTGGCGTTTCATAGTTTGTCCACCAGAGGGCGCTCTACAACACCAGCTGATCCAGAGTCACAACACAACCGAGATCATCCATGAGTTGGCACAAGACATACATTGAATAACATCCCATCAGTTCTCTTAACTCAAATAAGCATGTTTTGATGTCCAGTTTTGCGGTTACATGTAAGCCAATAGTGAAAGGGAATGAGCTAGTAAGTTATAGCGTGACAGTTCTCTATCAAACAATCGCTCTGTATCTCCCATAAGGGAACGCCCTCAGGCCTGATAGACTACAGAAGCACCAATTACACCACATCTGACCAATCACAGCTCATACAGGGAGCCCCCCCCCCTATATATATGGCTGTGATCCTCGAAACGGCGTTCTGAGCATGCTCTTCCCCGTTATGCGAGTAGGGAAGCTTGGTGAGATACTTCGCTCTGTTCTCAGAGAACCGGGGTTACGCAAGTAACCTAACGCTCTCTTTCAAACAATCGCTCTGTCTCTCACATAAGGGAATGATATAGCCCACTCCCGAAACGCATGCTTTCCGAAGCCGCCGAACAGACCCGGCAAGAACGAAAGTTAACCTTTCAATTCTCCAAAGAGCCAACATTGAGAACTGCATGAGCCATAGAAGGTGCAGTGTGAGCGCAAATCAGATCGGCCGATATTCTGAGCCCCTTGTGTCTGGGTGGAGATAACGCTGTCTCTGTGCACCTGCTGAAGAGGCGAGGAGCAGGCCTGAGCCCAAACAGAAGAGGAACAAATGCATACGCTTCGGTCAAGTTTAATTCCTGGATCCCCAGGAGTTACGGGCCAAGCGATGCCAAGCTCGGCTGCCGCACGCTTCCACACTTCCACCAGGTCACAGGCTACCTCAAGTAGCTGCTGGCCGAAAAGTGGCGTAAACTCAGCTGACTCTGCATCCATAATCTCACCCCACGAAGACAAATCCCGCGGGGAAGAGGGCCAGGCTAGACGAAGGAGGGCCGGAAGAGAGAACCGGATCCTTCTTTCTAATGCTGCGTTCACACCAAACGCGATTAGAGCGTCTGGCGCAAGTGATTTCAATGTTAAGTCAATGGAAAGCCTCGTTCGCGCGAATGACGTGAATTGAGCTTCTTGCGCGAATGGTACTTTTGTGCATTCACGCGTTTGAAGCGAATTCACGTCTGATGTCCGAGTTGAAAAATGTTAACTTTGGCGTCAATTCGCGCCGCGTTAACCAATCAGGAGCCTGCTCGCTGCTGTCACGTGGTAAAGTGACGTGATGAGAAACCCTGCATAAATTATAAATACTACTATTGTGTCACAAAATGTAGTTAAGACTTTTTCAGGTGGGAATGTAGTTGTTTAAAGCTCAAATCTGTGGTTTATTTATAAAGAGAGCCCCTATTTAATATAACATAATCTTGTGTTTGTGTAGTTGTGAGCTCCAGTGGATCAGCTCAGCGCTCATTAACCCCAGCGAGAGCAGCCTTTCCTCAGCCAGTCCTTCTGTAGTGGCTCATCTTGTGTGGATCTAACGGCCGAGCTTTGCTCTCATGAATATATAATTTGTTGTCTGCCAAATCGTTTTGACTGAGGGCAAAGAGAAGTTTCATAACTTTATATTTTAAGGATATTTAAACATACATGCAGTGAAGATAATGTAGGAGTTGCCTGGACCACATTTGTGTGGCTATTCATGCTTAATATATATGTTTAATGAAAATGAAAAGAGGCAGAGTGGTGTTTTATGACATATTTCTCCTGGAGTGCCTTGAACACGCGTCTATTTCACTTCAAGCGCTCGATTTCTACGCGCGCCCAAGTTGCGTCCGCATTCAAAATGTTTGCGCGTGAAACTAGACGCGATAGACGCGATTTTGACGCTCTATTCGCGTGTGGTGTGAACGCAGCATTAGATCCTGTCCGGCATTACATGACTCTCCGCATCCGCTAGTGTGGCCTTGACACCCGTGCTCGCGACACACATCGGATGCGAATCTGCCCGAGATCTTAAATCCACAAGCGAAGAGGCAGCTTTACCCTTTTCCACTGCGGCCTTGGACATGGAGAGTAAGAATCCTGTATCTTAGCTGGCCTTAGCGCGTTAGCTAGAACAAACTAGCGAGCAGAGAAATCCACAACAGATTTAAAAACTGAACTGCGTTCGGCAGCGTCCACAGTGACGGTCCGGTGAACTGAAGCAGGACAGGGGCTAAAGGAAGTCTTCAGGGGAAGAGCATGCTCAGAATGTGTTTTCGGGGATCACAGCCATATATATATAGGGGGGGGGGGGCTCCCTGTATGAGCTGTGATTGGTCAGATGTGGTGTAATTGGTGCTTCTGTAGTCCATCAGGCCTGAGGGCGCTCCCTTATGGGAGATACAGAGCGATTGTTTGATAGAGAACTGGCATTAACACTTCTCAGCATCAGACGCATCATCTCTCCTCTGCCGGTTATTGTGAAGTATATTTTACAATATTTTGCAGTATGATATTGTCCATTTCTAAATTATGGCTCATCATAGACTTAAGCTAACCACAACGCTAGCTAATGCCATGGCTATCAGTGGAAGACGGCTAACATTAATGCGCTTGGGAATCACAACAAACTTATTCTGCCTAAATAAAGTGATGATTACTGTATTTATAACTGGTATATTTGTAGTTCCAGTCCCTGCACTGTAAAGTTGAGCACACGAGGAGTGAAGGAAAGTGTTGCAGCATTAACGAGTCACATGACGGATTTACTGCACTGTAGAAGGACTGCTGCTTATATACTAATATATTATATACATCACTGCTGTTATTTATCAGAACTGAACTGCCAGTCTTTCTCAAAGTTATATTTCTGAAGCTTACCACATCTATTAATACTGCTATCTTTGATTTGATTTGTTTTGTTATTGTGTTTTCGTCCAAAGGACTTGAAGTTTCACATCTTAAGTTTATATTT
>NC_137099.1:69785382-69815382 GCF_949357685.1 Gobio gobio | reverse complement strand
CTTCCAGGATCTGAATATCTCTCTGTGCAGCTCAGCTGAAGAACGGCTGCTTCCAGGATCTGAATATCTCTCTGTGCAGCTCAGCTGAAGAACGGCTGCTTCCAGGATCTGAATATCTCTCTGTGCAGCTCAGCTGAAGAACGGCTGCTTCCAGGATCTGAATATCTCTCTGTGCAGCTGAAGAACGGCTGCTTCCTCCGCGCTGGCCTGGAATTAGGGCCACTGAGGAATCTCTCGTCCAGCCGAGAGGATTGAGCTTTGTGGAGTTCGTCCGGCCACTCGATAGCGAGCGTCTCCGTAGCGCGCGATAGCACGTCGACGAGCTCCACGTGTGCCGCTGAAGGCCGCGCTTCCTGGCCGCTAGGCGGGAGAACATCGTCATTAAACCGCGTCGCGTGCCTCTGGGCTGAAGTAGCTTTGTTTGGATTGTTTGGGATAACGCAAATCTACCCCCATATACCTACAACTGACACGCGTTGACACAGACACACACACACACGCACACACACACACAGACACACACATGAGACGTACAGCTGACACACACTGACTGCCAGTGGCTCTTGTGTTCCCATGATGCCGTGCAGGTGGGCGGGGCTGTGAGGCGTTCGTGTGCACTGAGAGCGGCGGCCGCGTGACGGACAGCAGTCCTGTGTTCGGCCTGGACTGTGAGATGGTGAGTTCTGCGCTGTGATTGGCCGCTGCGCTCAGCTGAGTTCTGCGCTGTGATTGGCCGCTGCGCTCAGCTGAGTTCTGCGCTGTGATTGGCCACTGCGGTCCTGCGCTCAGCTGAGTTCTGCGCTGTGATTGGCCGCTGCACTCAGCTGAGTTCTGCGCTGTGATTGGCCGCTGCGCTCAGCTGAGTTCTGCGCTGTGATTGGCCGCTGCGCTCAGCTGAGTTCTGCGCTGTGATTGGCCGCTGCGCTCAGCTGAGTTCTGCGCTGTGATTGGTTTGATGTGTGTTTGTGTTTCAGTGTCTGACGCGTGTGGGGTTAGAGGTCACGCATGTGGCGCTGGTGGACGCTGAAGGACGCTGTGTGTTAGACGAGCTCATCAAACCACTAAACCCCATCATCGACTACTGCACCAGGTACACACACACACACACTCACACACACACACACACACACACACACACACACACCCTCTCACACTCACTCACACACACACACGCACACACACACAAATACACACTCACACACACACACAAATACACAGACAGACACACACACCCTCTCACACTCACTCACACACACACACACCCACACACAAATACACAGACAGACACACACTCACACACAGACACAAATACACAGACACACACACACACACACACACACACACACACACACACACACAATCTGCTCCAGAATTCTGTTGTGGCCTGATGTAGTTATCAGTGTGTGTGTGTGTGTGTGTGTGTGTGTGTGTGTGTGTGTGTGTGTGTGTGTGTGTGTGTGTGTGTGTGTGTGTCAGGTTCTCTGGGGTCACACACTCTCTGCTGGCCGGCGTCTGCACGCGTCTCTCAGATGTCCAGTCTAAGCTCCAGCAGCTGCTGAGTCCAGACGCTGTGCTGACCGGACACTCTCTGGACGCAGACCTGCGCGCGCTACAGGTGAGATTCCCTGCGGTCGCGGCTCAGGTGTGTCCAGTGCATCTGAAGCCTGTGTGTGTGTGTGTGTGTGTGTGTGTGTGTGTGTGTGCAGATGATCCACCCTCACGTCATCGACACGTCTCTGCTGTACCGCCAGCACTTCGGCCGCAGATTCAAACTCAAGCTCCTGGCTCAAGTGATTCTGAAGTGAGTCCAACACAAGCTCATCGCACGGTTCACTGGAGCGCCAGACTCAGAGTGTGTGTGTGTGTGTGTGTGTGTGTGTGTGTGTGTGTGTGTGCTCGTCAGCCGGGAGATCCAGTCGGAGGACCGCAGAGGTCACGACCCCTGTGAGGACGCGCTGGCCGCTCTTCATCTGGCTCAGTACTTCATCAGGAAGGGACCCAGAGAGGTTTGAGGGAATCATTTGTTTGATTGGTTCTTTTGACTCGTTCTAAATGATTCACTTGTAAGTCTGAATCACTGAAGTCGTTGAGTTATGCATATAACGACTGTTCCCATTCAGTCGGTCAACTCAGTACAACACATGACTATGGGACATATATTCACGCCCCGCAAGTCGCTGAACTAGAACACAAATGCCAGCAGCGCCACACCTTTCATCCCCTTTATTCTCTTCAAGTGAGCGATGGCCCTGGCTTAAAGGCCCTGCGGTGAGCACGGACCGAGCAACTGACGTAGCAGTAACATCAAGTCAGTAAAACCGAACAAACGTGTGCGGCGATGCCCAAATGTCCTCTAGACACCCCTCTAAACAACGCCCATGCCCTCGCCATGCCTCTGCTGGAAGAGCTGACCCTTTACTTTTGTATGCAATTGCAATCGCCTCCACAATCTCTGTCTAGACAAGGGTTTCCCACCAACTGGCTTTGCAAAACACACAAACAGTTGGTCAGATGTACGCACAGCCTGCGGCATCCTCAGATCGAGAGCTTCTAAGGGCTCATTCACCCATAGCCTCCAAAACCACAGTCAGGTCCCATGGCGGCACCATTGAGTTCGTAACGGGCTTTAGCCGCCGCGCCCCTTAGAGGACCCGAGCAGCAGCGGGCGCAGCACCACCAATGCCCTCAGGACAGGCCTTCAGCGTGGACCAACAGTTCCTGGAGAAAAGTCAATATCCCCGCAATCAGACATTGGTATGGCGATAAAAACCTCCGCCCGAGCGCGATATCCCATAGTCATGTGCTGTGCCGAGTTGACCGCCTGAATGGGAGCTGATTGATCAGTGAATCTTCTGAGTGAGTCAGTGATGGTGTGAATGATTCACTGACTCACTGATGTTCGCTCTCTCAGGTGCTGGAGGATCATCTGGAGGAATTGTGGGATATTTCTGAGATCAATGGCTCTGATCACGAGATGTCGTCCGATCGATGCTCCTCTCTGTCCAATCACAGCGCTCTCCGCTTTGGCCACGCCCTCTACGGATCCGGCCAATCAACAGTGTTCCTGGGTGGAGCGGCGGAGACGAACGGCTCAGTGTCCAATCAGCAGAGCCGGAGACAGCAGTGCTCCAGTGACAGAGAGGTGTGTGTGTGTGTGTGTGTGTGTGTGTGTGTGTGTGTGTGTGTGTGTGTGTGTGTGTGTGTGTGTGTGTGTGTGTGTGTGTGTGTGTGTGTGTGTGTGTGTGTGTGTGTGTGTGTGTGTGTGTGTGTGTGTGTGTGTGTGTGTGTGTGTGTTCAGATGGGTGGTTTGCTCAGCATTTTTATTGTTTTGAACTGGTTCAGTTCTTTTGAATCACACACACACACGCCTGTATCTCACTGTGTGTGTTTGTGTGTGTGTGTGTGTGTGTGTGTAGGTGGTGTGTGTGTTCAGACGGCTGGTTCAGTCGTACTCTCTCAGTGTCCTTCGGTTCTCGTCTATCATGAACACACTGAATCAGACGACAGCAACGGGACGACAGCAGCACCTGCAGCAGGTACACACACACACACACACACACTCTCACACACACACACACACACACACACACACACACACACACACAGATGACTGTATGACGCTGATGTGTGTGTGTGTGTTTCAGGTGTGTGAGCGTCTGAGGCAGATGTGTGTGCTGTACGTCGGCCCTCTGCCCGCTGGCTTCACTGAGAGAGACACACACACACTCCTGAAGCGCTGCGGACGCCTGCGGACCCTACGCCTGCTGAAGCACACACACGGGGTACAACACACACACACACACACACACACACACACACACACACACACACACACACACACACACACACACACCCTCACGCACACACTCCTGAAGCGCTGCGGACGCCTGCGGACCCTACGCCTGCTGCAGCACACACACGGGGTACAACACACACACACACACACACACACACACACACCCTCACGCACACACACACACACACACACACACACACACACACACACACACACACACACACCCTCACACACACACTCCTGAAGCGCTGCAGACGCCTGCGGACCCTACGCCTGCTGCAGCACACACACGGGGTACAACACACACACACACACACACACACACACACCCTCACGCACACACACACACACACACACACACACACACCCTCACGCACACACTCCTGAAGCGCTGCGGACGCCTGCGGACCCTACGCCTGCTGCAGCACACACACGGGGTACAACACACACACACACACACACACACACACACACTCCTGAAGCGCAGCGGACGCCTGCGGACCCTACGCCTGCTGCAGCACACACACACACACACACACCCTCACACACACACACCCTCACACACACACACACCCTCACACACACACACCCTCACGCACACACACCCTCACGCACACACTCCTGAAGCGCTGCGGACGCCTGCGGACCCTACGCCTGCTGCAGCACACACACGGGGTACAACACACACACACACACACACACACACACACACACACACCCTCACGCACACACACACACACACACACACACACCCTCACACACACACTCCTGAAGCGCTGCAGACGCCTGCGGACCCTACGCCTGCTGCAGCACACACACGGGGTACAACACACACACACACACACACACACACACACCCTCACGCACACACACACACACACACACACACACACACACACACACACACACACACACCCTCACGCACACACACACACACACACACACACACACACACACACACACACCCTCACACACACACTCCTGAAGCGCTGCAGACGCCTGCGGACCCTACGCCTGCTGCAGCACACACACGGGGTACAACACACACACACACACACACACACACACACACACCCTCACGCACACACACACACACACACACACACACACACACACACACACACACACACACACACTCCTGAAGCGCAGCGGACGCCTGCGGACCCTACGCCTGCTGCAGCACACACACACACACACACACACACACACACACCCTCACACACACACACACCCTCACACACACACACACACACACATACACACCCTCACACACACTCCTGAAGCGCTGCGGACGCCTGCGGACCCTACGCCTGCTGCAGCACACACACCCTCATACACACACCCTCACACACACACACACACACACACACACACACACACACACACACACACACACACACACACACACACACACACACCCTCACACACACACTCCTGAAGCGCTGCGGACGCCTGCGGACCCTACGCCTGCTGCAGCACACACACACACACACACACACACACACACACACACACACACACACACACACACACACACACACACACACACACACACACTCCTGAAGCGCTGCGGACGCCTGCGGACCCTACGCCTGCTGCAGCACACACACACACACACACACACACACACACACACACACACACACACACACACACACCCTCACACACACACTCCTGAAGCGCTGCGGACGCCTGCGGACCCTACGCCTGCTGCAGCACACACACGGGGTACAACACACACACACACACACACACATATACACACACACAGTGTTTCAGACAGTTGTGTGTCCGCAGGTTCATGCAGAGGTCATGTTCGAGCATCTTGAAGGAGCTCAGCTCGCTCTAGATCATCTGAATGGACAGCAGATCAGCGACTGCACCATCAAGGTTTCTCACACACACACACACATTGTTATCACCAGTTCTCGTTATCATTCTTCATAATTATGTTTGTAGTTATCATTATCGCTATAGTTACCATTACCGTTATCATTGTACTTGTAGTTATCATTATTGTTGTAGTTGTCGTTGTTGTTGTGAGCGAGCTGTAACACACACACACACACACACACACACACACACACAGTTGTTGCGTGACGAGGTGTGTAACGCTCAGGTTCGGCGTCCCGTACACGAGCTCTGTCTGGATCTGGACGAGTGTGTCTCTGAGCGTCTGGACGACCGTCTCAACAGTCACATGATCTACGTGAGTAATCTGTCCACTAAACCGCATCGCCATGACGACCTGCTCCAGACCTTCAGCCAGTTCGGCCCCCTTCAGCAGGTCAGCAGCGCCGCACAGCATTCTGGGAAACGCCGCAGACACGCCTTCATCAGTGCGTATGAACCCGACAGAGCTTCATTAATATGTAAATGATCTGCCGCCGAATTAACATCATCATCGTGTGTGTGTGTGTGTGTGTGTGTGTGTGTGTAGAGTTCGAGAGCGCGGATAGTGCCCAGGCCGCAGTGGGCGTCGCCCTTCAGATCGGCAGCAGGAAGTTATCCGTCTGTCACGCTCTGACTCCGCCCCACATGACCTCATGGACGCACACACACCCCGTTACTACGGAAACCAGCCCAGAGACGGCAGAGCCCAGGGAGGAGTGTGACGTGAGTGACAGCTGTCAATCAAACGGAACCGCCTCGGCTGTTCCTCCCAGTACTGAGGAGGCGTGTCTCCAGGTGTCATGTGACCTGCTGGAGCGGCGGATGAAGAAGCTGGACGGGAGAGTGGGTAAAGTGTTCCGGGCGCTGGAGAGAAACTGCCTGAGCCTCGTGATCCTGCCTGGCAACAGAAGGTACCACACACACACACACACACACACACACACACACACACACACACACACACACACACACACACACACACACACACACACACACACTCACACTCACACACACTTACACTCACATTCACACACTCACACACACACACACACTCACACACACACACACACACACACACACTCGTATTTGAGTATCATTGTGACTCATGTTGTGTGTATGTGTGTTGACAGCGACGGCGTCGATCATCCCGGACTCTGCTTCATTCACATCAAACAGACGTGACTCCGCCCAGCTGGCCTGTGATTGGCTGAATGTTTTTATATCCCTCCTGTGAGCAGCTTTTAATGTGTGTGTGAATAAAGACGAGTGTGTGTGCAGATGTGTGTCCTTCATCCAGTGCAGACTTTAATACGGAAGAGCCTCAGATCATCTATTACAGCCTCAAATGTGCCTCTGTGTGTGTGTGAGCAGAAACACGCCGTCTGTGTGTGTGTGTCTTTAAATCAGTGGTGTCCAACATGGTGCCCGCGTGGAGTCTCTGGTCGCCGCGAGCACGTTCTATAAATAGCCTGAATTGCAATCTTTCTTTCTTTTTTTTATTTATGATAATGGCATAAAATGAGAAAATAACTATTGGTGACATTTCATATACCATTAAAACATCATAAAATAATTCAATAATTTAAAATATTTTGAATCTGCACGTCGAGTCAGCGTACGTTGCCATAGGCAGCATTACTTTGTGCAAGAACAAAAAACAAAAAACCGTCACTTCTGTGAGTTGAGTTGGCCGCGGGCAGACGGTATACATACTCTACATGAGAACAATTGAACTATAAAAAAGAAAAAAAGATTAATTATGGCTGATGATGCAAGTCATGCAAAAAAGAAAAAGATTATTTGACTGAGGAGTGGGAGACAGAATTCGTCTTCAGCAATGTTAAAGATAAAGCTGAATGCCTAACCCTTCAGTGTTGGTTATCCACCGGGTACATCACTTAGAAAAGGAAAAGTTCGTGAGATGAAAACGACATCAGGCAGGCAGCAATCATGCTTTACCAAACCCGCTAAAACTCACAGGCTGCAACCGAAGCTTCCTTTAGAGTTGCTCATTTCATTACATAGACATATTTTGGTGATTAAAAAAGTAATGTGAAAAAGTGCCACAGTGTTTGTTTAATTTTTATGACATGTTTTAAAAAAAATTATTTTCTATATATAAAAAAAATTGCATTTCTTCCTTTTTGCTCTATCGAAAACGTACCGAACCGTCCCAGCAAACACATTTACGTTGTGGCAAGTTGCTCTGGCACGTTGCATTTCTGCTATGGCAACGTCGCTGTCTATGTGCTCGCAACATTGTAACAACGTAGAATTGTAAGACGTGACAGGGCTGTAGCAGCGTTGTTGCGCGACATTCAGCAACTGCACTTTAATTATGACTAGAAGACGACCCTGAATATAAGATAAGAATATCTCTCTCTCGCACGGCAGAGGAGCAGCGTTTTAATTTAGTTAAACACAGATATGATGTTGCTTTTCTAATTTTACATGCAAATATAGCTGAAATCATTCAGTCACTATTTCATATTTATGCCGTTGTTCTTTCTCCCTTTCCCCCGTGATTTTGTCTATATCGCAAATATAAGACGACCCCCCATTTTTCAGCCAATTTTTAGGACAAAAAAACTCCTCTTATATTCGGGAATATACGGTAATTATAAATTAAATTGTCATAATATTTAACAATATTACTGTTTGTTGTTGTATTTTTCAAAACTTGAAACTTATGTAATTATGTATTGTTATGTAATTATAATCAATTACACATGTATCATTTTAGTTCATCAATCATTAATAGGCCCTCAGTTCAAATGAATCTCTATATAAAGGTCATACAGGGTAAGCTTTAAAATGTTAAATAAAGCTCTAAATGATTAGACATGAGTTGAAATGTTCAATTCTCTCGCTAAACTCACTCCAGAGCTGTCCTCTTTCACAGACGCCTCTTCTTCTTGCTGTGGTGTTTTCTCAGTCATGTGATGTTCTGCAGGAGAGAGAGTGACTCTCCTCAGCCTGTGATTGGCTGTTCACGGATGATGTCACAGCTGAACTCCGGGTCTAAGCCTAGAGCTGATGCTCAGAGTCAGAGCCGGACTGGACTGGTTTTGTGCTAATCTCCCATCATGCTCCAGGCCCGGTGTGTCTGATCTGCCCGTGTTTAAGGGCCTGACGATTTGTGTAAAGTTGTAATAACTTATTGTTGAGTTATCCTGCATGGGGCAGACTCTGGGGTTTTAGGATGGCCTGCCTATTTTATGAACTTACATTTGCCTGAAATATTGATTAAATCATTATTTGTAAAGGATTTGTGTCAAACATATGTAGGCTATATTTGAACAGCTATAGTTGAGCACTATAATGTCTTCTGGGAGTGTAGATCTCAGCGGCGGAAGAAGACCGCAGATCTCTAGGTGAGAGGTCATAGGTCAAAACGCAAGGTCAATGACAAGGAACACATCGACACGACACTTTTCCCCGCCCGCGAGGGTGTGATCGGGAGCTGTGGATTCGGCTTGTTTTATTTGTGATTTAGCGAGTGGTTGCGGTCCTGTGTTCTTGGGTAGCAGAACTTTGTTTGGCCATCATCTCCAACTCTCCAAACTGTTCGCGTAAAGTTGCAAGTGACCGAAGCATTTCTACAGCTGTCACTAGATCCAAGTGTACTTGTTGAAGAACGGTGCTCGTTTTCTGAAAGTTTTGCAGGATCTTGTTCCATAATATGCATAAAAATGCAGTTTCAAGACGACCCATTTTTTTCGCGAGAGATTGAGACCAGACATGTTAGACGCATTATCATAACACTGGCCCCTGCAGTTTTTAATATCAAGATTCATCTCATTTACAATCCCTGATACGGACTTAAGAAGAATATCGGCAGAGATTTTAGAAAGCGTTCGAATTCTTCCCCTTCTGTGGAAACGTAGAATATCGGCAGAGATTTTAGAAAGCGTTCGAATTCTTCCCCTTCTGTGGAAACGTAGAATATCGGCAGAGATTTTAGAAAGCGTTCGAATTCTTCCCCTTCTGTGGAAACGTAGAATATCGGCAGAGATTTTAGAAAGCGTTCGAATTCTTCCCCTTCTGTGGAAACGTAGAATATCGGCAGAGATTTTAGAAAACGTTCGAATTCTTCCCCTTCTGTGGAAACGTAGAATATCGGCAGAGATTTTAGAAAGCGTTCGAATTCTTCCCCTTCTGTGGAAACGTAGAATATCGGCAGAGATTTTAGAAAGCGTTCGAATACTTCCCCTTCTGTGGAAACGTAGAATATCGGCAGAGATTTTAAAAAGCGTTGGAATTCTTCCCCTTCTGTGGAAACGTAGAATATCGGCAGAGATTTTAGAAAGCGTTCGAATTCTTCTCCTTCTGTGGAAACGTAGAATACCGGCAGAGATTTTAGAAAGCGTTCGAATTCTTCCCCTTCTGTGGAAACGTAGAATATCGGCAGAGATTTTAGAAAGCGTTCGAATTCTTCTCCTTCTGTGGAAACGTAGAATATCGGCAGAGATTTTAGAAAGCGTTCGAATTCTTCCCCTTCTGTGGAAACGTAGAATATCGGCAGAGATTTTAGAAAGCGTTCGAATTCTTCCCCTTCTGTGGAAACGTAGAATATCGGCAGAGATTTTAGAAAGCGTTCGAATACTTCCCCTTCTGTGGAAACGTAGAATATCGGCAGAGATTTTAGAAAGCGTTCGAATTCTTCCCCTTCTGTGGAAACGTAGAATATCGGCAGAGATTTTAGAAAGCGTTCGAATTCTTCCCCTTCTGTGGAAACGTAGAATATCGGCAGAGATTTTAGAAAGCGTTCGAATTCTTCCCCTTCTGTGGAAACGTAGAATATCGGCAGAGATTTTAGAAAGCGTTCGAATTCTTCCCCTTCTGTGGAAACGTAGAATATCGGCAGAGATTTTAGAAAGCGTTCGAATTCTTCCCCTTCTGTGGAAACGTAGAATATCGGCAGAGATTTTAGAAAGCGTTCGAATTCTTCCCCTTCTGTGGAAACGTAGAATATCGGCAGAGATTTTAGAAAGCGTTCGAATACTTCCCCTTCTGTGGAAACGTAGAATATCGGCAGAGATTTTAGAAAGCGTTCGAATTCTTCCCCTTCTGTGGAAACGTAGAATATCGGCAGAGATTTTAGAAAGCGTTCGAATACTTCCCTTTCTGTGGAAACGTAGAATATCGGCAGAGATTTTAGAAAGCGTTCGAATACTTCCCCTTCTGTGGAAACGTAGAATATCGGCAGAGATTTTAGAAAGCGTTCGAATACTTCCCCTTCTGTGGAAACGTAGAATATCGGCAGAGATTTTAGAAAGCGTTCGAATTCTTCCCCTTCTGTGGAAACGTAGAATATCGGCAGAGATTTTAGAAAGCGTTCGAATTCTTCCCCTTCTGTGGAAACGTAGAATATCGGCAGAGATTTTAGAAAGCGTTCGAATTCTTCTCCTTCTGTGGAAACGTAGAATATCGGCAGAGATTTTAGAAAGCGTTCGAATTCTTCCCCTTCTGTGGAAACGTAGAATATCGGCAGAGATTTTAGAAAGCGTTCGAATTCTTCCCCTTCTGTGGAAACGTAGAATATCGGCAGAGATTTTAGAAAGCGTTCGAATTCTTCCCCTTCTGTGGAAACGTAGAATATCGGCAGAGATTTTAGAAAGCGTTCGAATTCTTCCCCTTCTGTGGAAACGTAGAATATCAGTAGAGATTTTAGAAAGCGTTCGAATACTTCCCCTTCTGTGGAAACGTAGAATATCGGCAGAGATTTTAGAAAGCGTTCGAATTCTTCCCCTTCTGTGGAAACGTAGAATATCGGCAGAGATTTTAAAAAGCGTTCGAATTCTTCCCCTTCTGTGGAAACGTAGAATATCGGCAGAGATTTTAGAAAGCGTTCGAATTCTTCTCCTTCTGTGGAAACGTAGAATATCGGCAGAGATTTTAGAAAGCGTTCGAATTCTTCCCCTTCTGTGGAAACGTAGAATATCGGCAGAGATTTTAGAAAGCGTTCGAATTCTTCTCCTTCTGTGGAAACGTAGAATATCGGCAGAGATTTTAGAAAGCGTTCGAATTCTTCCCCTTCTGTGGAAACGTAGAATATCGGCAGAGATTTTAGAAAGCGTTCGAATTCTTCCCCTTCTGTGGAAACGTAGAATATCGGCAGAGATTTTAGAAAGCGTTCGAATTCTTCTCCTTCTGTGGAAACGTAGAATATCGGCAGAGATTTTAGAAAGCGTTCGAATTCTTCCCCTTCTGTGGAAACGTAGAATATCGGCAGAGATTTTAGAAAGCGTTCGAATTCTTCCCCTTCTGTGGAAACGTAGAATATCGGCAGAGATTTTAGAAAGCGTTCGAATTCTTCCCCTTCTGTGGAAACGTAGAATATCGGCAGAGATTTTAGAAAGCGTTCGAATTCTTCCCCTTCTGTGGAAACGTAGAATATCGGCAGAGATTTTAGAAAGCGTTCGAATTCTTCCCCTTCTGTGGAAACGTAGAATATCGGCAGAGATTTTAGAAAGCGTTCGAATTCTTCTCCTTCTGTGGAAACGTAGAATATCGGCAGAGATTTTAGAAAGCGTTCGAATTCTTCCCCTTCTGTGGAAACGTAGAATATCGGCAGAGATTTTAGAAAGCGTTCGAATTCTTCCCCTTCTGTGGAAACGTAGAATATCGGCAGAGATTTTAGAAAGCGTTCGAATTCTTCCCCTTCTGTGGAAACGTAGAATACCGGCAGAGATTTTAGAAAACGTTCGAATTCTTCCCCTTCTGTGGAAACGTAGAATATCGGCAGAGATTTTAGAAAGCGTTCGAATTCTTCCCCTTCTGTGGAAACGTAGAATATCGGCAGAGATTTTAGAAAGCGTTCGAATACTTCCCCTTCTGTGGAAACGTAGAATATCGGCAGAGATTTTAGAAAGCGTTCGAATACTTCCCCTTCTGTGGAAACGTAGAATATCGGCAGAGATTTTAGAAAGCGTTCGAATTCTTCCCCTTCTGTGGAAACGTAGAATATCGGCAGAGATTTTAGAAAGCGTTCGAATACTTCCCTTTCTGTGGAAACGTAGAATATCGGCAGAGATTTTAGAAAGCGTTCGAATACTTCCCCTTCTGTGGAAACGTAGAATATCGGCAGAGATTTTAGAAAGCGTTCGAATACTTCCCCTTCTGTGGAAACGTAGAATATCGGCAGAGATTTTAGAAAGCGTTCGAATTCTTCCCCTTCTGTGGAAACGTAGAATATCGGCAGAGATTTTAGAAAGCGTTCGAATTCTTCCCCTTCTGTGGAAACGTAGAATATCGGCAGAGATTTTAGAAAGCGTTCGAATTCTTCTCCTTCTGTGGAAACGTAGAATATCGGCAGAGATTTTAGAAAGCGTTCGAATTCTTCCCCTTCTGTGGAAACGTAGAATATCGGCAGAGATTTTAGAAAGCGTTCGAATTCTTCCCCTTCTGTGGAAACGTAGAATACCGGCAGAGATTTTAGAAAGCGTTCGAATTCTTCCCCTTCTGTGGAAACGTAGAATATCGGCAGAGATTTTAGAAAGCGTTCGAATTCTTCCCCTTCTGTGGAAACGTAGAATATCGGCAGAGATTTTAGAAAGCGTTCGAATTCTTCCCCTTCTGTGGAAACGTAGAATATCGGCAGAGATTTTAGAAAGCGTTCGAATTCTTCCCCTTCTGTGGAAACGTAGAATATCGGCAGAGATTTTAGAAAGCGTTCGAATACTTCCCCTTCTGTGGAAACGTAGAATATCGGCAGAGATTTTAGAAAGCGTTCGAATTCTTCCCCTTCTGTGGAAACGTAGAATATCGGTAGAGATTTTAGAAAGCGTTCGAATACTTCCCCTTCTGTGGAAACGTAGAATATCGGCAGAGATTTTAGAAAGCGTTCGAATTCTTCCCCTTCTGTGGAAACGTAGAATATCGGCAGAGATTTTAGAAAGCGTTCGAATTCTTCCCCTTCTGTGGAAACGTAGAATATCGGCAGAGATTTTAGAAAGCGTTCGAATACTTCCCCTTCTGTGGAAACGTAGAATATCGGCAGAGATTTTAGAAAGCGTTCGAATTCTTCCCCTTCTGTGGAAACGTAGAATATCGGTAGAGATTTTAGAAAGCGTTCGAATACTTCCCATTCTGTGGAAACGTAGAATATCGGCAGAGATTTTAGAAAGCGTTCGAATTCTTCCCCTTCTGTGGAAACGTAGAATATCGGCAGAGATTTTAGAAAGCGTTCGAATTCTTCCCCTTCTGTGGAAACGTAGAATATCGGCAGAGATTTTAGAAAGCGTTCGAATTCTTCCCCTTCTGTGGAAACGTAGAATATCGGCAGAGATTTTAGAAAGCGTTCGAATTCTTCCCCTTCTGTGGAAACGTAGAATATCGGCAGAGATTTTAGAAAGCGTTCGAATTCTTCCCCTTCTGTGGAAACGTAGAATATCGGTAGAGATTTTAGAAAGCGTTCGAATTCTTCCCCTTCTGTGGAAACGTAGAATATCGGCAGAGATTTTAGAAAGCGTTCGAATACTTCCCCTTCTGTGGAAACGTAGAATATCGGCAGAGATTTTAGAAAGCGTTCGAATTCTTCCCCTTCTGTGGAAACGTAGAATATCGGCAGAGATTTTAGAAAGCGTTCGAATTCTTCCCCTTCTGTGGAAACGTAGAATATCGGCAGAGATTTTAGAAAGCGTTCGAATTCTTCCCCTTCTGTGGAAACGTAGAATATCGGCAGAGATTTTAGAAAGCGTTCGAATTCTTCCCCTTCTGTGGAAACGTAGAATATCGGCAGAGATTTTAGAAAGCGTTCGAATTCTTCCCCTTCTGTGGAAACGTAGAATATCGGCAGAGATTTTAGAAAGCGTTCGAATTCTTCCCCTTCTGTGGAAACGTAGAATATCGGCAGAGATTTTAGAAAGCGTTCGAATTCTTCCCCTTCTGTGGAAACGTAGAATATCGGCAGAGATTTTAGAAAGCGTTCGAATTCTTCCCCTTCTGTGGAAACGTAGAATATCGGCAGAGATTTTAGAAAGCGTTCGAATACTTCCCCTTCTGTGGAAACGTAGAATATCGGCAGAGATTTTAGAAAGCGTTCGAATTCTTCCCCTTCTGTGGAAACGTAGAATATCGGCAGAGATTTTAGAAAGCGTTCGAATTCTTCCCCTTCTGTGGAAACGTAGAATATCGGCAGAGATTTTAGAAAGCGTTCGAATTCTTCCCCTTCTGTGGAAACGTAGAATATCGGCAGAGATTTTAGAAAGCGTTCGAATTCTTCCCCTTCTGTGGAAACGTAGAATACCGGCAGAGATTTTTGAAAGCGTTCGAATACTTCCCCTTCTGTGGAAACGTAGAATATCGGCAGAGATTTTAGAAAGCGTTCGAATTCTTCCCCTTCTGTGGAAACGTAGAATATCGGCAGAGATTTTAGAAAGCGTTCGAATACTTCCCCTTCTGTGGAAACGTAGAATATCGGCAGAGATTTTAGAAAGCGTTCGAATTCTTCCCCTTCTGTGGAAACGTAGAATATCGGCAGAGATTTTAGAAAGCGTTCGAATTCTTCCCCTTCTGTGGAAACGTAGAATATCGGCAGAGATTTTAGAAAGCGTTCGAATTCTTCCCCTTCTGTGGAAACGTAGAATATCGGCAGAGATTTTAGAAAGCGTTCGAATTCTTCCCCTTCTGTGGAAACGTAGAATATCGGCAGAGATTTTAGAAAGCGTTCGAATTCTTCCCCTTCTGTGGAAACGTAGAATACCGGCAGAGATTTTAGAAAGCGTTCGAATTCTTCCCCTTCTGTGGAAACGTAGAATACCGGCAGAGATTTTAGAAAGCGTTCGAATTCTTCCCCTTCTGTGGAAACGTAGAATACCGGCAGAGATTTTAGAAAGCGTTCGAATTCTTCCCCTTCTGTGGAAACGTAGAATACCGGCAGAGATTTTAGAAAGCGTTCGAATTCTTCCCCTTCTGTGGAAACGTAGAATATCGGCAGAGATTTTAGAAAGCGTTCGAATACTTCCCCTTCTGTGGAAACGTAGAATATCGGCAGAGATTTTAGAAAGCGTTCGAATTCTTCCCCTTCTGTGGAAACGTAGAATATCGGCAGAGATTTTAGAAAGCGTTCGAATTCTTCCCCTTCTGTGGAAACGTAGAATATCGGCAGAGATTTTAGAAAGCGTTCGAATACTTCCCCTTCTGTGGAAACGTAGAATACCGGCAGAGATTTTAGAAAGCGTTCGAATTCTTCCCCTTCTGTGGAAACGTAGAATATCGGCAGAGATTTTAGAAAGCGTTCGAATTCTTCCCCTTCTGTGGAAACGTAGAATATCGGCAGAGATTTTAGAAAGCGTTCGAATACTTCCCCTTCTGTGGAAACGTAGAATATCAGTAGAGATTTTAGAAAGCGTTCGAATTCTTCCCCTTCTGTGGAAACGTAGAATATCGGCAGAGATTTTAGAAAGCGTTCGAATACTTCCCCTTCTGTGGAAACGTAGAATATCGGCAGAGATTTTAGAAAGCGTTCGAATTCTTCCCCTTCTGTGGAAACGTAGAATATCGGCAGAGATTTTAGAAAGCGTTCGAATTCTTCCCCTTCTGTGGAAACGTAGAATATCGGCAGAGATTTTAGAAAGCGTTCGAATACTTCCCCTTCTGTGGAAACGTAGAATATCGGCAGAGATTTTAGAAAGCGTTCGAATTCTTCCCCTTCTGTGGAAACGTAGAATACCGGCAGAGATTTTAGAAAGCGTTCGAATACTTCCCCTTCTGTGGAAACGTAGAATATCGGCAGAGATTTTAGAAAGCGTTCGAATTCTTCCCCTTCTGTGGAAACGTAGAATATCGGCAGAGATTTTAGAAAGCGTTCGAATTCTTCCCCTTCTGTGGAAACGTAGAATATCGGCAGAGATTTTAGAAAGCGTTCGAATTCTTCCCCTTCTGTGGAAACGTAGAATATCGGCAGAGATTTTAGAAAGCGTTCGAATTCTTCCCCTTCTGTGGAAACGTAGAATATCGGCAGAGATTTTAGAAAGCGTTCGAATTCTTCCCCTTCTGTGGAAACGTAGAATATCGGCAGAGATTTTAGAAAGCGTTCGAATTCTTCCCCTTCTGTGGAAACGTAGAATATCGGCAGAGATTTTAGAAAGCGTTCGAATTCTTCCCCTTCTGTGGAAACGTAGAATATCGGCAGAGATTTTAGAAAGCGTTCGAATTCTTCCCCTTCTGTGGAAACGTAGAATATCGGCAGAGATTTTAGAAAGCGTTCGAATTCTTCCCCTTCTGTGGAAACGTAACGTACCGCAAATGTGAGTTGGTCCACATGTGCCAAGTCGGGGGTGGAATCGACTATCATGGAAAAATATTTCGAGCTCTGTACTTGAAGAATTTTTTCAGCTTGAACTCTCTGTCCCATCAGTGCAATAAATTCCTCGCATGTGGTGTTAGATAGATAGGATGTAGTTCCCCTCCCCTTATTTCCATATTTTCTCATATGTTCTGCAAGAAAAGGGTCAAGCTTGCTAAGTATGCCGAAATAATTGCCATTGTTTGGAGACCCGATCGTCTCAACTTCTCCCTGGAATGCAAGTCCGCGTTCTGACAGGAACTGTATCTCAGCAACCACTCGTTCTAGAACTTCTTGACAATATTTTTGCTCGTCTTCGCATTGCTCTTTCAGTTCTGCATCTATTCATCTAACCACGTAAGCATGGCATTTCTATGAGGCTGACTTGATTCATGTTTCCAATCACAGAAACCGGAGTGAGAAAAAGAACTCGCAGACTGCCCAAATAATCGACAAAAGAAGCAAAACCAGTCGAAGGAGAATACACAAGCCATTCTCTTTGCACAGCTTCACCATTACGCATAGAGCGAGTGAACAGCGTTCTGCCTAAACACCTCTTCTGGTTTTGTAAAATCGCTCTGATGCTTGGAATAGTGTGTCTTTATTTTGACACAACAGGGATGCTTTCACGACCTTACTAATCCAGTAACAACGCAATTCCTCAGAGACAGCCCCAACAAGCAGCATCAGAGGATGAATATGTTCTTTAACTGGAGAAAACTGCAGGCCTGTAGTACCAGTAGCATCCTCATCACCTGATTCAGAAGTGCTGGCCGAAGGAGGGATATGTTCGGCCTACCTAAAGTGCGCGAGGAAGAGGATGTCTCGAAAGATTCGCAAAGCTCCGCCGTCTCCGCGGCTGATGTTGGAGCTCATAGGGAATTAGTCTCGTCGTCTTTGTCGGCAGTGTCAACTTCTATGTGTTCTTCTGAATTTTTTTTAAAGAAAGTCGTAAGCTTGGGTATTTTTTCTCAGAGTTTCTTCATTTCTCATTTTTTTCTGTTGCTGCTCTTTTCTCTTTTTAGCGCCACTGTCATATTTTCTTACATTTTCGTTAGACATGTTGAGGTGACGATGTACTGCGTGTCCGCTGTGACTCTTGATTTAGGTGTGTGACAACGACGATCAACGTACGCATAATTACCTCGATCAAAACGTGTTTTATAACGCAAAAGAGAATTGTCTCAGGGGCCCTGGGCTGCAGCCCATGTTGCCCATTAGGATAACGCGGCCTTGGCCGGCACAATCTGGCCCTTGGCAAACTCACTCAAATCCTTACGCTTGCCCATTTTTCCTGCTTCTAACACATCAACTCTGAGGACTAAATGTTCACTTGCTGCCTAATATATCCCACCCACTAACAGAGATCATCAGTGTTACTCACTTCAGCTGGTCATAATGTTATGCCTGATCAGTGTATAGCTCATACTATCATACTCTCTGATGTGACATTTTATAAAATACTTCATCACCTGTATCATGTTATACAAAAGTTGAAAAATTCCTGCAGTAATAAAAATATTTCTGACAAAAATTATTCAGAAGAGACAATTATTGAATTCAAAGACGGCCAAATCTAATCTGTTCGCCTTTCCTGTTCACTCACAGAGAAATAATCAGATATGATGAGCAGTAATATTTCACACATGCTTTTGTCTCTTATCGTTTGTGTGTAACTTGCATAACAGCTACAACATATAACATACATCATGTGTTATTTCAGTTTGATTCATTTGTAAAGATTTATCAGGTAATTGTCAGATCTCTTAAGGTAAAAACTGCTGTGAACTACACAACCCTCTGAAGTTGGTCTACTTTTAAAAGTTAAAATGAGCAACAGAGCTCGAAATATCAAATTCTATGGCTAATTATTTTCAGATTAAAATCACAAGTTTAAAGAACCCACATGTATAAAATCCTAAACGAGTTAGAGATCTTCACTTAAAGTAATTCACAATAGATTGATAATTTTTTTTGTCACTTGTTTTCTAACTCGTCTAAATATACTCATTTAAAATGGTGACTATTACACCACAACATTAAGACGAACATTCAAGTTAAGATCAATTAAAGTTAGCATTATACTCGTTTTAACTAGCAAGCTAGCCTTTCCTGAGGTAAAAGTGGCCCGTTTGATCGGCGTGAGTTTGAGATTGGGCGATTGCGTGAGGGATTATAGATTTATTAATAATTGTATATTTCCACATACCTTCTGTCGTCCCTGATCCGCTCGTGTGGTAACCATCAGTAAAGGAGGAGAGATTGACGGAAATGAGCGCGTTCGGTTGAATCCACATTCGGCGTAAAGTAAATAAGAGACTGACATCTAGAGACTGGTAATAATAGGAATAAATTAACAATCTAAATTCCCCTCAACTTTACTTTATGTATTTGATTTGACCTTATACGCAATTTCCCGCCACTCTGCAAAAACGCTCTTACAGATATTTGGACTGGAACCAAGACAAGATTATTTTCTAACGTAAAAAATAAGTTTATGCTTAAAACAAGCAACATTATCTGGCAATAGGGTAAGAATATAATCTTGTTTCTGTCAGAATATTGACAGATAAATCTTTTTGATTTCAGAATTTGTAGTATTTTGGACTGGAACCAAGACAAAAATACTATAAGAAAAGCATTTTTTGCAGTGCAGGTCTAAAATATAAACATACCTTACTGTAGTGAATCATAGCAAGGATTGGCCATTTAAATTAATAATACATCAGTGTAGCTGTAAGTGTTGTGTGTTGTTGAGGAGATTGTCTATTGGTTGTGAAACTGAATTAATGCGATTCTTTGAGGAACAGACATTGAGCCGCTAATGCAGGAAAACATTACATTTATAAAAATAACTTAAACATCACGCAATTCATCGCACAATGACATTTAAAGAATGAACTAGATTAATACACAAGGCAGAGCCACTTCTGATGAGTGTGACGTGAATCAGATCATTATGTGTGATGACTGAACAAATGTTTACCACCGTCAGAAAATGAATGACCAGCCCAACACACACATACTAAGAAACACTCTTTAATTTCATCTCCCTTGGAAAGGGAACATTTGAACATTTCATACAAAATAATACAAGGATATGATCAGGACATCTGTTATAACATTAGACATTATTTTTTTTTTCTCACTGAAAGAACTAAAGATGAACAAACCCTCACGAGGAATAAATAAACCTTGCAGGACACAATATTTAAAATGAGGGAGCGCTCTGGGAAACGGCGGTAAAATACTCTCACACACACATACACACACTCTCAGAGAGGAAATGGCTCAGTAACTTCAGCACCTTTAAAACGCTCTGAACTTCAGCCACGTAAGGAGAGGTCACAGACGACACGTCAGGAGTTCAGTGCTGTCTTCTGATTGGCTGTTGGCTGAGCGAGGGTCCCGATTGGCTGTTCGCTACCAAACCTGAGGAACGTCGAAGAGCGTGGGCGGCGTGGTTTCAGAAGCTGTGTGAGAGAAAACAGTCAAGCGCTGGACGAAAGCTAGCCTGCGTACGTCAATAAGAGCGCTCACCGTCCGACTTCCTCTTCTTCTGCTTGCGGCTCCTTTTACCTTGACTCTGATTGGCCGAGGACTCCTCCTGCTCTGGGCTCTCAGAGGCTCCGCCTTCAGGCCTGAACAAACAGCAGCCGATCAGACGACGGGTCATGACATCATCTGAGCGAGTTAAAGGGGCGGGGCACTTACTGCAGTCTGGGCCAATGACAGGACAGCTCGGAGTCAGCGGCGTTAGCATATGTTTGTGAGCAGCTTCCTGTGACACCGGCAGAGAAAGAGGAAGTTAAACACATCAGGTTAACGAATCACTTCAGCCAATCAGAATCCTTCCTGCTTTAAAGAGCACGAACAGCTGAAGCGGCAGACGACAAAACTGCAGCGCTTCAAATAAACAGATCGAAACTCTGCGCTGGTGTGGACATCATCATCATTATATAGTTGTAGTTATGGTTATTACAGTTTGTTGTCCACAACAACGAACGATAACTAACGATAATAACTAATACAGCGATTTTTACCATTATCAATAGTTATCGTTCATTCTTGTGGCTGTTAATACAGCGATCACTACCGTTATATAGTTATCGTTCGTCGTGGGTGGTGTTATAGTGCTGTTATAGTTATCGTTCGTCGTGGGCGGTGTTATAGTGCTGTCGTTATAGTTATCGTTCGTCGTGGGCGGTGTTATAGTGCTGTCGTTATAGTTATCGTTCGTCGTGGGCGGTGTTATAGTGCTGTCGTTATAGTTATCGTTCGTCGTGGGCGGGGTTATAGTGCTGTTGTTATAGTTATCGTTCGTCGTGGGCGGTGTTATAGTGCTGTCGTTACAGTTATCGTTCGTCGTGGGCGGTGTTATAGTGCTGTCGTTATAGTTATCGTTCGTCGTGGGCGGTGTTATAGTGCTGTCGTTATAGTTATCGTTCGTCGTGGGCGGTGTTATATTGCTGTCGTTATAGTTATTGTTCGTTGTGGGTGGTGTTATAGTGCTGTCGTTATAGCTATCGTTCGTCATGGGCGGTGTTATAGTGCTGTTATAGTTATCGTTCGTCGTGGGCGGTGTTATAGTGCTGTCGTTACAGTTATCGTTCGTCGTGGGCGGGGTTATAGTGCTGTTGTTATGGTTATCGTTCGTCGTGGGCGGGGTTATAGTGCTGTCGTTACAGTTATCGTTCGTCGTGGGCGGTGTTATAGTGCTGTCGTTATAGTTATCGTTCGTCGTGGGCGGTGTTATAGTGCTGTCATTATAGTTATCGTTCGTCGTGGGCGGTGTTATAGTGCTGTTATAGTTATCGTTCGTCGTGGGCGGTGTTATAGTGCTGTCGTTACAGTTATCGTTCGTCGTGGGCGGTGTTATAGTGCTGTCGTTATAGTTATCGTTCGTCGTGGGCGGTGTTATAGTGCTGTCGTTATAGTTATCGTTCGTCGTGGGCGGTGTTATATTGCTGTCGTTATAGTTATTGTTCGTTGTGGGTGGTGTTATAGTGCTGTCGTTATAGCTATCGTTCGTCATGGGCGGTGTTATAGTGCTGTTATAGTTATCGTTCGTCGTGGGCGGTGTTATAGTGCTGTCGTTATAATTATTGTTCGTCGTGGGCGGTGTTATAGTGCTGTCGTTATAGTTATTGTTCGTTGTGGGTGGTGTTATAGTGCTGTCGTTATAGCTATCGTTCGTCATGGGCGGTGTTATAGTGCTGTTATGGTTATTGTTCGTCGTGGGCGGGGTTATAGTGCTGTCGTTATAGTTATTGTTCGTCGTGGGCGGTGTTATAGTGCTGTTATAGTTATCGTTCGTCGTGGGTGGTGTTATAGTGCTGTTGTTATAGTTATCGTTCGTCGTGGGCGGTGTTATAGTGCTGTTATGGTTATTGTTCGTCGTGGGCGGTGTTATAGTGCTATCGTTATGGTTATTGTTCGTCGTGGGCGGTGTTATAGTGCTATCGTTATGGTTATCGTTCGTCGTGGGCGGTGTTATAGTGCTGTTATAGTTATCGTTCGTCGTGGGCGGTGTTATAGTGCTGTTGTTATAGTTATCGTTCGTCGTGGGCGGTGTAATAGTGCTGTTGTTATAGTTATCGTTCGTCGTGGGCGGGGTTAGTGCTGTTGTTATAGTTATCGTTCGTCGTGGGCGGGGTTATAGTGCTGTCGTTATAGTTATCGTTCGTCGTGGGCGGGGTTATAGTGCTGCTGTTATGGTTATTGTTCGTCATGGGCGGTGTTATAGTGCTGTTGTTATAGTTATCGTTCGTCGTGGGCGGGGTTATAGTGCTGCTGTTATGTTATTGTTCGTCGTGGGCGGTGTTATAGTGCTGTTGTTATAGTTATCGTTCGTCGTGGGCGGTGTTATAGTGCTGTGGTTATGGTTATCGTTCGTCGTGGGCGGTGTTATAGTGCTATCGTTACAGTTATCGTTCGTCGTGGGCGGTGTAATAGTGCTGTTGTTATAGTTATCGTTCGTTGTGGGCGGTGTTATAGTGCTATCGTTATAGTTATCGTTCGTCGTGGGCGGTGTTATAGTGCTGTTGTTATGGTTATTGTTCGTCGTGGGCGGTGTTATAGTGCTGTGGTTATAGTTATCATTCGTCGTGGGCGGTGTTATAGTGCTGTTGTTATGGTTATCGTTCGTCGTGGGCGGTGTTATAGTACTGTTGTTATAGTTATCGTTCGTCGTGGGCGGTGTTATAGTGCTGTTGTTATAGCTATCGTTCGTCGTGGGCGGTGTTATAGTGCTGTCGTTATAGTTATCGTTCGTCGTGGGCGGTGTTATAGTGCTGTGGTTATAGTTATCGTTCGTCGTGGGCGGTGTTATAGTGCTGTCGTTATGGTTATCGTTCGTCGTGGGCGGTGTTATAGTGCTGTTGTTATAGCTATCGTTCGTCGTGGGCGGTGTTATAGTGCTGTCGTTATAGTTATCGTTCGTCGTGGGCGGTGTTATAGTGCTGTTGTTATAGCTATCGTTCGTCGTGGGCGGTGTTATAGTGCTGTTGTTATGGTTATTGTTCGTCGTGGGCGGGGTTATAGTGCTGTTGTTATAGTTATCGTTCGTCGTGGGCGGTGTTATAGTGCTGTTGTTATAGTTATCGTTCGTCGTGGGCGGTGTTATAGTACTGTTGTTATAGCTATCGTTCGTCGTGGGCGGTGTTATAGTGCTGTTGTTATAGCTATCGTTCGTCGTGGGCGGTGTTATAGTGCTGTTGTTATGGTTATTGTTCGTCGTGGGCGGGGTTATAGTGCTGTTGTTATGGTTATTGTTCGTCGTGGGCGGTGTTATAGTGCTGTTGTTATAGTTATCGTTCGTCGTGGGCGGTGTTATAGTGCTGTTGTTATAGTTATCGTTCGTCGTGGGCGGTGTTATAGTGCTGTTGTTATGGTTATTGTTCGTCGTGGGCGGTGTTATAGTGCTGTTGTTATAGTTATTGTTCGTCGTGGGCGGGGTTATAGTGCGGTTGTTATGGTTATTGTTCGTCGTGGGCGGTGTTATAGTGCTGTTGTTATGGTTATTGTTCGTCGTGGGTGGTGTTATAGTGCTGTTGTTATAGTTATTGTTCGTCGTGGGCGGTGTTATAGTGCTGTTGTTATAGTTATCGTTCGTCGTGGGCGGTGTTATAGTGCTGTTGTTATAGCTATCGTTCGTCGTGGGCGGTGTTATAGTGCTGTTGTTATGGTTATTGTTCGTCGTGGGCGGGGTTATAGTGCTGTTGTTATGGTTATTGTTCGTCCTGGGCGGGGTTATAGTGTTGTTATAGTTATCATTCGTCGTGGGCGGGGTTATAGTGCTGTTGTTATGGTTATCATTCGTCGTGGGCGGGGTTATAGTGCTGTTGTTATGGTTATTGTTCGTCGTGGGCGGGGTTATAGTGCTGTTGTTATGGTTATTGTTCGTCGTGGGCGGGGTTATAGTGTTGTTGTTATAGTTATCATTCGTCGTGGGCGGGGTTATAGTGCTGTGGTTATAGTTATCATTCGTCGTGGGCGGTGTTATAGTGCTGTTGTTATGGTTATTGTTCGTCGTGGGCGGGGTTATAGTGCTGTTGTTAGGGTTATTGTTCGTCGTGGGCGGGGTTATAGTGTTGTTGTTATAGTTATCATTCGTCGTGGGCGGGGTTATAGTGCTGTTGTTATAGTTGTCGTTCGTCGTGGGCGGTGTTATAGTGCTGTTGTTATAGCTATCGTTCGTCGTGGGCGGTGTTATAGTGCTGTTGTTATAGCTATCGTTCGTCGTGGGCGGTGTTATAGTGCTGTTGTTATGGTTATTGTTCGTCGTGGGCGGGGTTATAGTGCTGTTGTTATAGCTATCGTTCGTCGTGGGCGGGGTTATAGTGCTGTTGTTATAGTTATCGTTCGTCGTGGGCGGGGTTATAGTGCTGTTGTTATAGTTATCGTTCGTCGTGGGCGGGGTTATAGTGCTGTTGTTATAGTTATCGTTCGTCGTGGGCGGGGTTATAGTGCTGTTGTTATGGTTATTGTTCGTCGTGGGCGGGGTTATAGTGCTGTTGTTATGGTTATTGTTCGTCGTGGGCGGGGTTATAGTGCTGTTGTTATAGCTATCGTTCGTCGTGGGCGGTGTTATAGTGCTGTTGTTATGGTTATTGTTCGTCGTGGGCGGGGTTATAGTGCTGTTGTTATAGTTATCGTTCGTCGTGGGCGGTGTTATAGTGCTGTTGTTATGGTTATTGTTCGTCGTGGGCGGGGTTATAGTGCTGTTGTTATAGTTATCGTTCGTCGTGGGCGGTGTTATAGTGCTGTTGTTATAGTTATCGTTCGTCGTGGGCGGTGTTATAGTGCTGTTGTTATAGCTATCGTTCGTCGTGGCCGGGGTTATAGTGCTGTTGTTATGGTTATTGTTCGTCCTGGGCGGGGTTATAGTGCTGTTGTTATGGTTATTGTTCGTCGTGGGCGGGGTTATAGTGCTGTTGTTATAGCTATCGTTCGTCGTGGGCGGTGTTATAGTGCTGTTGTTATGGTTATCGTTCGTCGTGGGCGGGGTTATAGTGCTGTTGTTATAGTTATCGTTCGTCGTGGGCGGTGTTATAGTGCTGTTGTTATGGTTATTGTTCGTCGTGGGCGGGGTTATAGTGCTGTTGTTATAGTTATCGTTCGTCGTGGGCGGTGTTATAGTGCTGTTGTTATAGTTATCGTTCGTCGTGGGCGGTGTTATAGTGCTGTTGTTATAGCTATCGTTCGTCGTGGCCGGGGTTATAGTGCTGTTGTTATGGTTATTGTTCGTCCTGGGCGGGGTTATAGTGCTGTTGTTATGGTTATTGTTCGTCCTGGGCGGGGTTATAGTGCTGCTGTTATGGTTATTGTTCGTCATGGGCGGTGTTATAGTGCTGTTGTTATAGTTATCGTTCGTCGTGGGCGGGGTTATAGTGCTGCTGTTATGGTTATTGTTCGTCGTGGGCGGTGTTATAGTGCTGTTGTTATAGTTATCGTTCGTCGTGGGCGGGGTTATAGTGCTGTCGTTATAGCTATCGTTCGTCGTGGGCGGGGTTATAGTGCTGCTGTTATGGTTATTGTTCGTCGTGGGCGGTGTTATAGTGCTGTTGTTATAGTTATCGTTCGTCGTGGGCGGTGTTATAGTGCTATCGTTACAGTTATCGTTCGTCGTGGGCGGTGTAATAGTGCTGTTGTTATAGTTATCGTTCGTTGTGGGCGGTGTTATAGTGCTATCGTTACAGTTATCGTTCGTCGTGGGCGGTGTAATAGTGCTGTTGTTATAGTTATCGTTCGTTGTGGGCGGTGTTATAGTGCTATCGTTACAGTTATCGTTCGTCGTGGGCGGTGTTATAGTGCTGTTGTTATGGTTATCGTTCGTCGTGGGCGGTGTTATAGTGCTGTTGTTATAGTTATCGTTCGTCGTGGGCGGTGTTATAGTGCTGTTGTTATAGCTATCGTTCGTCGTGGGCGGTGTTATAGTGCTGTCGTTATAGTTATCGTTCGTCGTGGGCGGTGTTATAGTGCTGTGGTTATAGTTATCGTTCGTCGTGGGCGGTGTTATAGTGCTGTCGTTATGGTTATCGTTCGTCGTGGGCGGTGTTATAGTGCTGTTGTTATAGTTATCGTTCGTCGTGGGCGGTGTTATAGTGCTGTCGTTATAGTTATCGTTCGTCGTGGGCGGTGTTATAGTGCTGTTGTTATAGCTATCGTTCGTCGTGGGCGGTGTTATAGTGCTGTTGTTATGGTTATTGTTCGTCGTGGGCGGGGTTATAGTGCTGTTGTTATAGTTATCGTTCGTCGTGGGCGGTGTTATAGTGCTGTTGTTATAGTTATCGTTCGTCGTGGGCGGTGTTATAGTGCTGTTGTTATAGCTATCGTTCGTCGTGGGCGGTGTTATAGTGCTGTTATGGTTATTGTTCGTCGTGGGCGGGGTTATAGTGCTGTTGTTATAGTTATCGTTCGTCGTGGGCGGTGTTATAGTGCTGTTGTTATAGTTATCGTTCGTCGTGGGCGGTGTTATAGTGCTGTTGTTATAGCTATCGTTCGTCGTGGGCGGGGTTATAGTGCTGTTGTTATGGTTATTGTTCGTCCTGGGCGGGGTTATAGTGCTGTTGTTATGGTTATTGTTCGTCCTGGGCGGGGTTATAGTGCTGCTGTTATGGTTATTGTTCGTCATGGGCGGTGTTATAGTGCTGTTGTTATAGTTATCGTTCGTCGTGGGCGGGGTTATAGTGCTGCTGTTATGGTTATCGTTCGTCGTGGGCGGTGTTATAGTGCTGTTGTTATAGTTATCGTTCGTCGTGGGCGGTGTTATAGTGCTGTTGTTATGGTTATTGTTCGTCCTGGGCGGGGTTATAGTGCTGCTGTTATGGTTATTGTTCGTCATGGGCGGTGTTATAGTGCTGTTGTTATAGTTATCGTTCGTCGTGGGCGGGGTTATAGTGCTGCTGTTATGGTTATCGTTCGTCGTGGGCGGTGTTATAGTGCTGTTGTTATAGTTATCGTTCGTCGTGGGCGGGGTTATAGTGCTGTCGTTATAGCTATCGTTCGTCGTGGGCGGGGTTATAGTGCTGCTGTTATGGTTATTGTTCGTCGTGGGCGGTGTTATAGTGCTGTTGTTATAGTTATCGTTCGTCGTGGGCGGTGTTATAGTGCTGTCGTTACAGTTATCGTTCGTCGTGGGCGGTGTAATAGTGCTGTTGTTATAGTTATCGTTCGTTGTGGGCGGTGTTATAGTGCTATCGTTACAGTTATCGTTCGTCGTGGGCGGTGTAATAGTGCTGTTGTTATAGTTATCGTTCTTTGTGGGCGGTGTAATAGTGCTGTTGTTATAGTTATCGTTCGTCGTGGGCGGTGTTATAGTGCTGTTGTTATGGTTATTGTTCGTCGTGGGCGGTGTTATAGTGCTGTGGTTATAGTTATCATTCGTCGTGGGCGGTGTTATAGTGCTGTTGTTATAGTTATCGTTCGTCGTGGGCGGTGTTATAGTGCTGTTGTTATAGCTATCGTTCGTCGTGGGCGGTGTTATAGTGCTGTCGTTATAGTTATCATTCGTCGTGGGCGGTGTTATAGTGCTGTGGTTATAGTTATCGTTCGTCGTGGGCGGTGTTATAGTGCTGTTATAGTTATCGTTCGTCGTGGGCGGTGTTATAGTGCTGTTGTTATAGCTATCGTTCGTCGTGGGCGGTGTTATAGTGCTGTTGTTATAGCTATCGTTCGTCGTGGGCGGTGTTATAGTGCTGTTGTTATAGCTATCGTTCGTCGTGGGCGGTGTTATAGTGCTGTTGTTATAGTTATCGTTCGTCGTGGGCGGTGTTATAGTGCTGTTGTTATAGCTATCGTTCGTCGTGGGCGGTGTTATAGTGCTGTTGTTATAGTTATCAAAAAAAAAAAAAATTGCCTTATTTTTCATATATTTGACCTGTATTCTACACTGCTCTGTCCCTCCTTGTAAAACGGTCTGATGCTTTCCGGGTTGTATGAAGCCAGTCCCTCAAAAATACGCAGTGGGCTCTGATTGGTTAGCTGGCCCAGTGTGTTGTGATTCGCTAACCGCAGTGCACGTCGGAGACGTCACGCCCCTTACCGGAGGCTGTTCAGTATTAGAAACAACGGCGTCAATAAAACCATATGAGCTCGAATCAGACCCAGAACATTTGAGTGGAGATGATCGAGCAGAACCTGTTCAGTCCTCAAGAGTAAAGACTGCGGATCTATAATGATCGCTACTGAATGGCACTTTAACTTTTGTATTGTTAGAACGATTATAGCCAAATATCTGTCGCAAGAACTAACCCAAAACAAACACTAAGCACTGGCTTTACTATAGTAGCCAAATCACACACAGAAGCATGTTTAGCATGCCTGTAGATAAACAATACATAAAAGCTCTAATCAAAGAATCATTTACACTAATGCCAGGTTCGCTGTTGAGATTTAAACGTTAGTGTTTGTAATGTTAGGTGTTCGTCGGATAACGTTAAGTATGAATGAGCATTTAACAGACTGGTTTGCAGAACAGCGTTGTCATCTGTTTACTTCCTTGCTACAACCTATTACAGGAAAACACATCGATGAAAAATAAATCAGACTTACAGGTTGTGGCCCGTGAACAGCTTCTGTTTGTAAATCCAGCTTTCAGGACAAGCCGTTGTGCATATCCTGCATTGAACTCGCGAAGTTTGTGGAAGTTTGTGTTGTCCTCCGTGAAATGTGCAGCGCGCGCGTCGTGCATCCACGCACCGGCAGTGTTTTTGTCACGCAGCTGACGTTGTGCAAATCCGGCATTGAAATCGCGAAGACGGTGGAGCCCTGCGCGCCTGATTCCCCGCTGACTCAAACACACGTACATATAACATGCTGTATGTTAAACGCTCTGCAACGCACCCCTGTCCCTATGAAGGCTGAACAGAGCAAGTACCCCAGACCTGCAATCCGGATGAATATAACAGCGTTTCTTCGGCATTGCGGCAAAAACACAGCATACGCTTCCCCGCGGCGATACAAAATGGCCTCACCCCCCCTTATTTCATATTCCCCGGAGGAGGGGTTTATGTAAATATTGGGCCTGGTGATGTCAGCAAAACCTGGGTGAATGTGTAGTAGTCCCTAGCGGCCGTTTGCTGTAGTCCTTAGAAACTGATTTCTTTAAAAGCAAATATCTCCCTTTGCTTTAAACTTTTAACGTTGTAACTTTGCAGATGTTGTTGATGCTCAAGCAGCAACATTACACGCTAGCTAAAGTTAGAATAGTGAAATCGTGGTTTACCACCCCTTTAAAATCTACTGTTAATGTGTGACAAAACGTAGTTTTAAGACTTTTTCAGGCGATAATGTAGTAGTTTAAAGCTGAAATCTGTGGTTTATTTATATAAAGAGAGCCTATTTGAACATGTGATCTGGTGTTTTGGGAGTTGTGAGCTCCAGTGGATCAGCGGCGCTCATTAACCCGGTGAGATCAGCCTTTCCTCAGCCAGTCCTTCTGCCGCTGGCTCTGATGATCTGTGGTGTGTGTGTGTGTGTGTGTGTGTGTGTGTGTGCTCCAGTGAGATCAGCCTTTCCT
>NC_137099.1:69762882-69780382 GCF_949357685.1 Gobio gobio | reverse complement strand
GTCTGAGTGAACTTTAATGATTAGCTCCACATCAGAAACACTGATCCCAGATCAGGCATTAGTGAACACTGTTACTCACTGTTTGAATCCATATGGTAAAGTCTGTTTGTAAAGCCTGTGCTGACAAACTAATCCATTTTCTCCGAATGCTCTGGGCGGGCAAACAGAGGAAGGGGGAGGTAACCTTTCCTGGTATGATGTCATAACAGGAGACTTCCAGATCAGCTCGTCTGAGCTCATTTTCTCAAAGGCAGAGAGAGACAGCCAGAACTCGCTTTACACCCATCAACATTTCTATCCACTTAGGGACCATATTCAGGCTAGGGGGACTCATATTAATGTTGAAAACCCTCATAAAATGAAGATTTCATGCCATGGGGCCTTTAATGCACTACACAAAGCTTCGAGGCTGTGACTTTGCCTCTGAGTTTTTGAATTTGCGTAACTGGAGGAATGGTTTCAGCCCTAGTCACATCACTGTCACGAGCAACACACCCCGATCCGGGCCAATTCTAAACCGAAAGTATAACGCTCACGGCCGCGCTGTCATTCGCTCACGGTGTGTGTGTGTGTGTGTGTGTGTGTCCACTGGTGGTGTGTTCAGCTCAGCTTGTATAGGAATCACAGCTGTAAATATGTGTGAGTGTGTGTGTGAGTGTGTGTGTGTTTGTACACACACCTGCTCTCTCAGCTGTTTCTGCTGCTCTCTCCTCCTCCTCTCCTCTTCATCCACCTTACCGATCTGGATGAAACGCTCCTTCTGACAACACACACACACACACACACAGAGTATGAAAGGATATTTATTGATATAAAGGTTAAGCATGAGTGTGTGTTTGTACCTTCTCCGTCTCCAGCGTCTCCACGTGAAGTTTAGGAAACCTGCAACAAACACCAGATGAGTGGAGACACTGAGCACACACACACACACACACACACACACACGAGACTCACTTTGAGTTGAGCGTCTGATAGATGAGCTTCCTCTGAAACCTGAGACACACACACAGGATATTAACACTCATTTACACGCAAGACATTCTATTAAAATACAAGTGTGTGTGTGTGTGTGTGTGTGTCTGACCCGGTGCAGGGCTCCAGATCCAGAGTCTGATCAGAGCTCTTCAGGAGAGCGTCCACCTTCTGCCTGAACACACACACCATCATCATCATCATCATCAGATCAGGAGTGTGTGTGTGTGTGTGTGTGTGTGTGTGTGTGTGTGTGTGTGTGTGTGTGTGTGTGAGTGAGTGAGTGTGTGTGTGAGAGTGAGTGAGTGAGAGAGTGAGTGAGAGAGTGAGTGTGAGTGTGTGTGTGTGACTCACTCCACCGTCCTGATGAAGTCCCTCTGGTCCTCAGGCACGCTGCAGACGCCCGTCCCTGAAGGGGGCGTGTACGTGACTGGCCCCGCCCCGTTCATCTGACTCCGCCTCTCCTCATACTGCTCCCTCAGCTGAGACTCCTCCTCCCGCGTCAGGTATGGGATGCCTGCGGAGAACACAGCGGAGCGTCATGTGTCTGTCAGGACGGACGATGGGTGGAGGATGGAGGATGGGTGGAGGATGGGTGGGTGGATGGAGGGTGGGTGGAGGATGGATGGATGTGACAGGAAGTGAGCGCGAGCACATATGGATGATGTGGATGGAGGGTGGGTGGAGGATGGATGGATGGATGGAGGGTGGGTGGAGGATGGAGGATGAAGGATGGGTGGATGATGGATGGATGGAGGGTGGGTTGAGGATGGATGGACGGATGGAGGGTGGGTGGAGGATGGATGGACGGATGGAGGGTGGGTGGATGTGACAGGAAGTGAGCGTGAGCACGTACCGCTGCGGAACACCTTGTTGAAGTCGAAGCCTTGGCTGGCCAGGAAGTCGATGCTGGAGCTCTAGAGGAAGGGGAGGAGCCAGAGTCAGACTGAGGGGCGGCTGAACACATGACTGGCTCAGGGGGCGGGGCTAGCCTCTCACCTGGCAGATGAACTTGATGTCCGGAGACGTGCGGCTGAAGGGCCGGGGGAAGATGTAGAAGTTGAAGGCTTTAGTGATGTAGGTGGAGCGGCTCTGGTCATGCCTGAAGGTGCAGATGCCGAACTGGAAGAGCAGGAAGTTCATCGAGTGCTGCAGGAAACAGAGTCAGAGCGTTAGAGGGGCGGGGCCAGTGGGAGGAGCCTCTGATCAGCATCATCATCATCATCATCATCATCACTATAATATATTCATTTCAAGATATAACATTAACACCACAGTAATTTAAAAATATATATTTAAAGCAAAACCTGAAATGTGCCAAAAAAGTAAAGGCCTAGTATTGTCCGAGTGGTCTAGCAGCAGCGCTAGCGTTTAATCGCTAGCCTCGCACATCCAGAGCTCAGAGTCACACATTACAGATGAAGACAGAAACAGACTCAGCTGTTCGTTCATCAAAAACAACCTCTCTCTTTCTGAACAGGGCTTTATGGCTATAATAATAATAATAATAATAATAATAATAATAATAATACTGTAATCCAGTGGTTCTGCTGTGGTTCTGGAACCCACTAACGTCACATGTCTGTGAAATGGGCGGCCATGTTTGTTTAGGAGAACACCCAGTTAAACGTCAGCAACAGCATCAGTGTGTGTGTTTACTGTTACAGTCAGAAAGAGAAAAACATCTGATGGAAATAAAGCGTTGTTAGAAGAACTGGAACGGGATTATTCAGTACTCGTATCAGTACACAAATATAAGTGTTTGGTCTGAAAAGTGGCATCTGTGCATCCCTAACTTTATATGAAGGGCATTTTCCCCTAATCTTATTAAATATAGGCTATGCTTCAGCTTTCATTTTATATTTTTAAATTTGATCTATAAATTAAATTAGAAGACGACACTGGCTGTTACCAATCAAATTAAATCATTTACACTGAAAAATGACAACTGCATTAAATAATGTTATGAGATTATTTTAAATATTTTTGAATATACAAATAATAAAAGTTGTAAAGATGAAAGTAAAGCACCAGTAGGTGGCGCAGGTGACCGTCTGAATGAGCGAATCATTGAGTTGATTCATTCAAACACTGAATCATTCACTAACACACACACACACTGATGCTGTGAGACGGGTTATGGTTCTTCACTAACACACACTGATGCAGTGAGACGGGTTATGGTTCTTCACTAACACACACTGATGCTGTGAGACGGGTTATGGTTCTTCAGTAACACACACTGATGCAGTGAGACGGGTTATGGTTCTTCACTAACACACACACACACTGATGCAGTGAGACGGGTTATGGTTCTTCACTAACACACACACACACTGATGCAGTGAGACGGGTTATGGTTCTTCACTAACACACACTGATGCTGTGAGACGGGTTATGGTTCTTCACTAACACACACTGATGCTGTGAGACGGGTTATGGTTCTTCAGTAACACACACTGATGCTGTGAGACGGGTTATGGTTCTTCAGTAACACACACTGATGCAGTGAGACGGGTTATGGTTCTTCAGTAACACACACTGATGCAGTGAGACGGGTTATGGTTCTTCAGTAACACACACTGATGCAGTGAGACGGGTTATGGTTCTTCAGTAACACACACTGATGCTGAGAGACGGGTTATGGTTCTTCACTAACACACACTGATGCTGTGAGACGGGTTATGGTTCTTCAGTAACACACACTGATGCAGTGAGACGGGTTATGGTTCTTCAGTAACACACACTGATGCTGTGAGAAGGGTTATGGTTCTTCAGTAACACACACTGATGCTGTGAGACGGGTTATGGTTCTTCACTAACACACACTGATGCTGTGAGACGGGTTATGGTTCTTCAGTAACACACACTGATGCTGTGAGACGGGTTATGGTTCTTCAGTAACACACACTGATGCAGTGAGACGGGTTATGGTTCTTCAGTAACACACACTGATGCAGTGAGACGGGTTATGGTTCTTCACTAACACACACTGATGCTGTGAGACGGGTTATGGTTCTTCAGTAACACACACTGATGCTGTGAGACGGGTTATGGTTCTGCTGTAACACACACTGATGCAGTGAGACGGGTTATGGTTCTGCTGTAACACACACTGATGCAGTGAGACGGGTTATGGTTCTTCACTAACATACACTGATGCTGTGAGACGGGTTATGGTTCTTCACTAACACACACTGATGCTGTGAGACGGGTTATGGTTCTTCAGTAACACACACTGATGCTGTGAGACGGGTTATGGTTCTTCACTAACACACACTGATGCTGTGAGACGGGTTATGGTTCTTCAGTTACACACACTGATGCTGTGAGACGGGTTATGGTTCTTCACTAACACACACTGATGCTGTGAGACGGGTTATGGTTCTTCAGTAACACACACTGATGCTGTGAGACGGGTTATGGTTCTTCAGTAACACACACTGATGCAGTGAGACAGGTTATGGTTCTGCTGTAACACACACTGATGCTGTGAGACGGGTTATGGTTCTTCACTAACACACACTGATGCAGTGAGACGGGTTATGGTTCTTCACTAACACACTGATGCTGTGAGACGGGTTATGGTTCTTCACTAACACACACTGATGCAGTGAGACGGGTTATGGTTCTTCACTAACACACACTGATGCTGTGAGACGGGTTATGGTTCTTCACTAACACACACTGATGCTGTGAGACGGGTTATGGTTCTTCACTAACACACACTGATGCAGTGAGACGGGTTATGGTTCTTCACTAACACACACTGATGCAGTAAGACGGGTTATGGTTCTTCACTAACACACACTGATGCTGTGAGACGGGTTATGGTTCTTCAGTAACACACACTGATGCTGTGAGATGGGTTATGGTTCTTCACTAACACACTGATGCAGTGAGACGGGTTATGGTTCTTCAGTAACACACACTGATGCTGTGAGACGGGTTATGGTTCTTCAGTAACACACACTGATGCTGTGAGATGGGTTATGGTTCTTCACTAACACACACTGATGCTGTGAGACGGGTTATGGTTCTTCAGCAGCACACACTGATGCAGTGAGACGGGTTATGGTTCTTCAGTAACACACTGATGCTGTGAGACGGGTTATGGTACTTCAGTAACACACACTGATGCTGTGAGACGGGTTATGGTTCTTCAGTAACACACACTGATGCTGTGAGACGGGTTATGGTTCTTCAGTAACACACACTGATGCTGTGAGACGGGTTATGGTTCTTCACTAACACACACTGATGCTGTGAGACGGGTTATGGTTCTTCAGTAACACACACTGATGCTGTGAGACGGGTTATGGTTCCTCAGTAACACACACTGATGCTGTGAGACGGGTTATGGTTCTTCAGTAACACACACTGATGCTGTGAGACGGGTTATGGTTCTTCAGTAACACACACTGATGCTGTGAGACGGGTTATGGTTCTTCAGCAGCACACACTGATGCTGTGAGACGGGTTATGGTTCTTCACTAACACACACTGATGCAGTGAGACGGGTTATGGTTCTTCAGCAGCACACACTGATGCTGTGAGACGGGTTATGGTTCTTCACTAACACACACTGATGCAGTGAGACGGGTTATGGTTCTTCAGTAACACACACTGATGCTGTGAGACGGGTTATGGTTCTTCAGTAACACACACTGATGCAGTGAGACGGGTTATGGTTCTTCAGTAACACACACTGATGCAGTGAGACGGGTTATGGTTCTTCAGTAACACACACTGATGCTGTGAGACGGGTTATGGTTCTTCAGTAACACACACTGATGCTGTGAGACGGGTTATGGTTCTTCAGTAACACACACTGATGCTGTGAGACGGGTTATGGTTCTTCACTAACACACACTGATGCTGTGAGACGGGTTATGGTTCTTCAGTAACACACACTGATGCAGTGAGACGGGTTATGGTTCTTCAGTAACACACACTGATGCTGTGAGACGGGTTATGGTTCTTCACTAACACACACTGATGCTGTGAGACGGGTTATGGTTCTTCACTAACACACACTGATGCTGTGAGACGGGTTATGGTTCTTCACTAACACACACTGATGCTGTGAGACGGGTTATGGTTCTTCAGTAACACACACTGATGCTGTGAGACGGGTTATGGTTCTTCAGTAACACACACTGATGCTGTGAGACGGGTTATGGTTCTTCAGTAACACACACTGATGCTGTGAGACGGGTTATGGTTCTTCAGTAACACACACTGATGCTGTGAGACGGGTTATGGTTCTTCACTAACACACACTGATGCTGTGAGACGGGTTATGGTTCTTCATTAACACACACACACTGATGCAGTGAGACGGGTTATGGTTCTTCAGTAACACACACTGATGCTGGGAGACGGGTTATGGTTCTGCTGTAACACACACTGATGCAGTGAGACGGGTTATGGTTCTTCACTAACATACACTGATGCAGTGAGACGGGTTATGGTTCTTCAGTAACACACACTGATGCAGTGAGACGGGTTATGGTTCTTCAGTAACACACACTGATGCTGTGAGACGGGTTATGGTTCTTCACTAACACACACTGATGCTGTGAGACGGGTTATGGTTCTTCAGTAACACACACTGATGCTGAGAGACGGGTTATGGTTCTTCAGTAACACACACTGATGCTGTGAGACGGGTTATGGTTCTTCACTAACACACACTGATGCTGTGAGACGGGTTATGGTTCTTCAGTAACACACACTGATGCAGTGAGACGGGTTATGGTTCTTCAGTAACACACACTGATGCAGTGAGACGGGTTATGGTTCTTCAGTAACACACACTGATGCTGTGAGACGGGTTATGGTTCTTCAGTAACACACACTGATGCAGTGAGACGGGTTATGGTTCTTCAGTAACACACACTGATGCTGTGAGACGGGTTATGGTTCTTCAGTAACACACACTGATGCAGTGAGACGGGTTATGGTTCTTCACTAACACACACTGATGCAGTGAGACGGGTTATGGTTCTTCAGTAACACACACTGATGCTGTGAGACGGGTTATGGTTCTTCATTAACACACACTGATGCTGTGAGACGGGTTATGGTTCTTCAGTAACACACACTGATGCAGTGAGACGGGTTATGGTTCTTCAGTAACACACACTGATGCTGTGAGACGGGTTATGGTTCTTCAGTAACACACACTGATGCAGTGAGACGGGTTATGGTTCTTCAGTAACACACACTGATGCAGTGAGACGGGTTATGGTTCTTCAGTAACACACACTGATGCAGTGAGACGGGTTATGGTTCTTCAGTAACACACACTGATGCTGAGAGACGGGTTATGGTTCTTCACTAACACACACTGATGCTGTGAGACGGGTTATGGTTCTTCAGTAACACACACTGATGCAGTGAGACGGGTTATGGTTCTTCAGTAACACACACTGATGCTGTGAGAAGGGTTATGGTTCTTCAGTAACACACACTGATGCTGTGAGACGGGTTATGGTTCTTCACTAACACACACTGATGCTGTGAGACGGGTTATGGTTCTTCAGTAACACACACTGATGCTGTGAGACGGGTTATGGTTCTTCAGTAACACACACTGATGCAGTGAGACGGGTTATGGTTCTTCAGTAACACACACTGATGCTGTGAGACGGGTTATGGTTCTTCACTAACACACACTGATGCTGTGAGACGGGTTATGGTTCTTCAGTAACACACACTGATGCTGTGAGACGGGTTATGGTTCTGCTGTAACACACACTGATGCAGTGAGACGGGTTATGGTTCTGCTGTAACACACACTGATGCAGTGAGACGGGTTATGGTTCTTCACTAACATACACTGATGCTGTGAGACGGGTTATGGTTCTTCACTAACACACACTGATGCTGTGAGACGGGTTATGGTTCTTCAGTAACACACACTGATGCTGTGAGACGGGTTATGGTTCTTCACTAACACACACTGATGCTGTGAGACGGGTTATGGTTCTTCAGTTACACACACTGATGCTGTGAGACGGGTTATGGTTCTTCACTAACACACACTGATGCTGTGAGACGGGTTATGGTTCTTCAGTAACACACACTGATGCTGTGAGACGGGTTATGGTTCTTCAGTAACACACACTGATGCAGTGAGACAGGTTATGGTTCTGCTGTAACACACACTGATGCTGTGAGACGGGTTATGGTTCTTCACTAACACACACTGATGCAGTGAGACGGGTTATGGTTCTTCACTAACACACTGATGCTGTGAGACGGGTTATGGTTCTTCACTAACACACACTGATGCAGTGAGACGGGTTATGGTTCTTCACTAACACACACTGATGCTGTGAGACGGGTTATGGTTCTTCACTAACACACACTGATGCTGTGAGACGGGTTATGGTTCTTCACTAACACACACTGATGCAGTGAGACGGGTTATGGTTCTTCACTAACACACACTGATGCAGTAAGACGGGTTATGGTTCTTCACTAACACACACTGATGCTGTGAGACGGGTTATGGTTCTTCAGTAACACACACTGATGCTGTGAGATGGGTTATGGTTCTTCACTAACACACTGATGCAGTGAGACGGGTTATGGTTCTTCAGTAACACACACTGATGCTGTGAGACGGGTTATGGTTCTTCAGTAACACACACTGATGCTGTGAGATGGGTTATGGTTCTTCACTAACACACACTGATGCTGTGAGACGGGTTATGGTTCTTCAGCAGCACACACTGATGCAGTGAGACGGGTTATGGTTCTTCAGTAACACACTGATGCTGTGAGACGGGTTATGGTACTTCAGTAACACACACTGATGCTGTGAGACGGGTTATGGTTCTTCAGTAACACACACTGATGCTGTGAGACGGGTTATGGTTCTTCAGTAACACACACTGATGCTGTGAGACGGGTTATGGTTCTTCACTAACACACACTGATGCTGTGAGACGGGTTATGGTTCTTCAGTAACACACACTGATGCTGTGAGACGGGTTATGGTTCCTCAGTAACACACACTGATGCTGTGAGACGGGTTATGGTTCTTCAGTAACACACACTGATGCTGTGAGACGGGTTATGGTTCTTCAGTAACACACACTGATGCTGTGAGACGGGTTATGGTTCTTCAGCAGCACACACTGATGCTGTGAGACGGGTTATGGTTCTTCACTAACACACACTGATGCAGTGAGACGGGTTATGGTTCTTCAGCAGCACACACTGATGCTGTGAGACGGGTTATGGTTCTTCACTAACACACACTGATGCAGTGAGACGGGTTATGGTTCTTCAGTAACACACACTGATGCTGTGAGACGGGTTATGGTTCTTCAGTAACACACACTGATGCAGTGAGACGGGTTATGGTTCTTCAGTAACACACACTGATGCAGTGAGACGGGTTATGGTTCTTCAGTAACACACACTGATGCTGTGAGACGGGTTATGGTTCTTCAGTAACACACACTGATGCTGTGAGACGGGTTATGGTTCTTCAGTAACACACACTGATGCTGTGAGACGGGTTATGGTTCTTCACTAACACACACTGATGCTGTGAGACGGGTTATGGTTCTTCAGTAACACACACTGATGCAGTGAGACGGGTTATGGTTCTTCAGTAACACACACTGATGCTGTGAGACGGGTTATGGTTCTTCACTAACACACACTGATGCTGTGAGACGGGTTATGGTTCTTCACTAACACACACTGATGCTGTGAGACGGGTTATGGTTCTTCAGTAACACACACTGATGCTGTGAGACGGGTTATGGTTCTTCAGTAACACACACTGATGCTGTGAGACGGGTTATGGTTCTTCAGTAACACACACTGATGCTGTGAGACGGGTTATGGTTCTTCAGTAACACACACTGATGCTGTGAGACGGGTTATGGTTCTTCATTAACACACACACACTGATGCAGTGAGACGGGTTATGGTTCTTCAGTAACACACACTGATGCTGTGAGACGGGTTATGGTTCTGCTGTAACACACACTGATGCAGTGAGACGGGTTATGGTTCTTCACTAACATACACTGATGCAGTGAGACGGGTTATGGTTCTTCAGTAACACACACTGATGCTGTGAGACGGGTTATGGTTCTTCACTAACACACACTGATGCTGTGAGACGGGTTATGGTTCTTCACTAACACACACTGATGCTGTGAGACGGGTTATGGTTCTTCAGTAACACACACTGATGCTGTGAGACGGGTTATGGTTCTTCACTAACACACACTGATGCTGTGAGACGGGTTATGGTTCTTCACTAACACACACTGATGCTGTGAGACGGGTTATGGTTCTTCACTAACACACACTGATGCTGTGAGACGGGTTATGGTTCTTCAGTAACACACACTGATGCAGTGAGACGGGTTATGGTTCTTCACTAACACACACTGATGCTGTGAGACGGGTTATGGTTCTTCAGTAACACACACTGATGCTGTGAGACGGGTTATGGTTCTTCACTAACACACACTGATGCTGTGAGACGGGTTATGGTTCTTCATTAACACACACACACTGATGCAGTGAGACGGGTTATGGTTCTTCAGTAACACACACTGATGCTGTGAGACGGGTTATGGTTCTTCACTAACATACACTGATGCAGTGAGACGGGTTATGGTTCTTCAGTAACACACACTGATGCTGTGAGACGGGTTATGGTTCTTCACTAACACACACTGATGCTGTGAGACGGGTTATGGTTCTTCAGTAACACACACTGATGCAGTGAGACGGGTTATGGTTCTTCACTAACACACACTGATGCTGTGAGACGGGTTATGGTTCTTCAGTAACACACACTGATGCAGTGAGACGGGTTATGGTTCTGCTGTAACACACACTGATGCAGTGAGACGGGTTATGGTTCTGCTGTAACACACACTGATGCAGTGAGACGGGTTATGGTTCTTCACTAACATACACTGATGCAGTGAGACGGGTTATGGTTCTTCAGTAACACACACTGATGCTGTGAGACGGGTTATGGTTCTTCACTAACACACACTGATGCTGTGAGACGGGTTATGGTTCTTCACTAACACACACTGATGCTGTGAGACGGGTTATGGTTCTTCAGTAACACACACTGATGCTGTGAGACGGGTTATGGTTCTTCACTAACACACACTGATGCAGTGAGACGGGTTATGGTTCTTCACTAACACACACTGATGCTGTGAGACGGGTTATGGTTCTTCACTAACACACACTGATGCAGTGAGACGGGTTATGGTTCTTCACTAACACACACTGATGTGTGCGTGTGTGTGTGTGTGTGTCGGCTCCTCCCGTGAATGAACATCAAAAGGAACACACACACACACACACACACACACACACACACACACACACACGTCTGACAGTGGCAGATCTCTGCATTATGATTGGTCAGACCGGCTGTCAATCAAACTCCCGGCGAAGGCGGAACACAATCAATGAGAAACTGCAGTTATTAATCAAATAATGAAATCAGAGGAATATGAGGAATATGAGGAATATGAGGACCACACCCCAAACACATCTACACACCTCATGACCCTCAACCAGCCATTGATTGGCTCTTTATTTAGAAGGCGGGGCTTATTCCACCATTTTGTATGTTGCCCATTCATAATTACAGGAGTGTGCACCATCTGTGTGTGTGTGTGTGTGTGTGTGTGTGTGTGTGTGTGTGTGTGTGTGTGTGTGTGTGTGTGTGTGTGAGTGTGTGAGTGTGTGTGTGTTCTTTACCTTCCTCAGTTTGGTGTATCTCTCCTCTGGTGTGTCCAGTCCATTGGTCAGAGCACTGACTGACGGCCCATCACTGATTCCTACACACACACACACACACACACACACACAGTATTAAGACATATTGTTCTCTCTCTCTCTCTCTCTCTCTCTCTCTCTCTCACACACACACACACACACACTGACCCGTGAACTCTCCGTCTATAGAGATGAAGTCCGCCTCCTGCACCGCGTTAACCACCTCTGGAAGAACCTCCTTAAAATCTGCGCCATACAAGATTAACACACATCAACACACACATCAGCTAAACACATTCTCTCACACACACACACACACACACACACACACACACACACACACACACACACACACACACACACTCGCGAGCGCGCGCCCCGTCACACCGGCACGCGCGCTCGCTCGCGTGTGTGTGTGTGTGGTTCTACAGCGGTGTGTTTTGATAACTGTATTGTCTTACTCTGTCTCGTGACCTCCATCCTCTAAAGCAGCGAAAAACACACAAACACACACACTGGAAGCTTTAACCCCCGCCGCCGGAAACACTCACTCGCACTTCCGGGCCGGGCTGCGCCTGCAGGAGGCGCTGTGAGGCCCACTCACTGACGTTATTTTCATATATTTTCATCCTAATAATTAACTTTAAGACATGAGATATGATTTAAAAACTGTTCCAGTGATTTTTGATGAATAATAATAATTACTATCCAATAATCAGAAGCGACTGTGATTGGTCCAACTCTTGTTTAAAATACACAAACTGATTAGTTTCAAAAGACGAAATATAATTTATAACATCTTCCACATGTGTCAGTAATACCAGAGCCCGTCTACGGAGAGCCTGCCCACTCCCTATTAAGCCCTGTTGTACAGAATTTTGGTTGTAGTACCACCAGAGTTCCACTGGGGGCGATCGCCATAAGTGCAAAATGAATGGAAGTCAATGGGGCTTGACGGCTAAATTTGTCTCTTTCACCCGATTGCCGTTGAGAAATCTCAGAAATGATTGTAGATTTTGCAAGTTCAACATGGGTTTTAGGTCGAAAGTTGAATGAACGAGTACTTATGTCCTTTTGATTTCTTACAGGTTGAGTTGTTGTTGTCCATAACACGCTAGCATTCTGCTAATGAACGCTGATTGGTCAGTGAAGGACTGATTACGACCAGAGATCCCGCTTGATGGCATCGTGTCATCTGAAGCGGGACCAGAAACAAACAAAACAAAAACTCTTCTAGCACGTGTATTTACCTGTGTCAGCTGTGTTGTCGATGCCTCGAGAGAAAAGAAAGTGCAGAGCGCGAAAGCACCAGAGCGACTGAAGGATTGCCGTTAAGCAGTATCTCTGGTCGTACATGTGTATGACGTCATTGACACTTTAAAAGACTTTTTAAAGCAAATAAGTGACTCTAAAAAATCTAACACCCAGCAATGTGTAATTTATTTGCATTTCCTTTCGAATACAACATTCAAATTACTAGATAAAAAATTATATCCTGAGAAAAGTGGATTTTTATTGGTATAGCGCCATAGACCTCCATTCATTCTGCACTCGTCCTGTGAGCGCCCTCATATGGAATCAGAGAGGAACTGCAACCAGTTCAGAAGCCGGAAGTTCAGTGAGAGTGAAACTTCTCGCCATATTAGACATTCTCTGGTAATAATTAACCCGATGGCGATCCAGTCCAGACGGACATCATGGTCAAATACAGTTATCAGATCAGAGAAGGAGAGATTCCCGCGCGCGCGCTCCCGAGGCGCTAACGGTCGAGTCTGAGGGAAGATTTAAACGTTTATTATCTAACGGTTTTCCGACTGAAATATTAAATGGCCGACAGTAGCAAGACAAACTACTCGACTATTGCGTTATGACGATTCATGTAATGTAATTAATTGATTTTACGAGAAAAGAAAATGTAAACGTCATCAATATCGTAAATCCTGCAACGTTTTTATATTTTCATTTAAAAAATATATATATATGTACATTTATAACACTCATACTTTGTTTTTTATTACTTTTGCATCAAATGACAATAAAAAAAAAAAGTTACCGCTGCTGTGAGGATGTTAGTAATAGCGTCTATGGGAGTGATGGTTATCAATCTCACTCTATTTTTCCCCTCTTTTTGAAAGTTGTGAAATCACTTTTGTGGCGTTTTTCTTTTGCTATGTGAGCAAATGAGCAAAAAAAAAAAAATATTTAATGTATTCTCTCATTCACAGCTATAATATTTAACCCAACTATGACGACTTACGCTCTGAGAAACCCGGAAATTGCTTATTTTAAAACTTGAAAACCATTATTCTGAAATGGCTTACTATAAATTACGATTTTTCATTCTCTTTATTGTTCTTAATTCCCTTAAATTCTTTCATTTTAATCCATAAAAGGGTTATTACATTTGTGACGACATGGTTTACGGAATAAAAATCTATATCACTGTCTCGAGTTGAAAATGTAATGCCAGTCTTCTTTCCCCAGTACTAGTTATTGATTTAATTGTTCATTATTTGCTTCTATTTAAATCAATAATATTGTATATGTAGACTTTTTATGTAATGTAAACCCAATTCCTTTTAGTTGTGTTATCTTTTTGGATGTCTTGTTATAGCTATAAATGTTTTATGTGTGTCTTTAATGTCTAATAATCGGTAATCTTATAATCATGATTTATAATTTGAGCTCGGATTTTGTGGGAAATGCCAGTTTTACACACACACGCACACATAATCTAACATTTCTCCAGTGATGTGAAGTCACGGACTTCACGGACTAACAAACGGACGATCATCATCATCAAGTTTTATAAAATGAATTAAAATCTTCATAAATCCAGGATGAGTTTGCCACGTTTAGCCTAAATAATCAGACCGATAGCTTGCAGATAAGCAGCCTTGGCTACTATGTTTTTGCTAGGCATTAGGCAAACTAAGCTACATAGTTAGTTTCTCACATTTCGTTTTAGCAAGAAGAATGAATGATGGAAGTCATGCATCACATTAATTATTTTATTCAAAATGGTAAAATGCCTAAATCCTATCACTATTTTGGGTATTGTTTGAAGCCAAGATGCCCACTGAAAAGAGGCGGATTCCAGTCCTTCCAGAAAAATGCGGCTTTTTTTTTTTTTTTTTTTTTTTGAAGTAAACAACCCAAGAAGCGAGCTGATATACAGGCAGTAGTGATCCGAACAGGAATATGACTCATGTGTTGGCTTGTTCAAAGGAGTCATTTCCATCTTCGTGATTCTTTTGATAATAACGTTACTGTAAAGTGTTGGATGGGTGAAATAAACAGTGATATTCTTGAGGGACTTGTCTATTTTTGGTTTGATCAACTCATTCTTCCAGAACACTAGCAAAGGTTGACAGCCCACAAACACACTTTATCACCCACAACACAATGAGCTAAAACACACACACACACACACAACATGTAGCATTATACAAAACAAGGACACATCTCTGTTTATAATTCACTGCAATATATCAGACAAGATGCAGAATTCCTCAATATTTTATGTGTAACGAGTAATTCCAAAATACAATAATTAGCATACACACCATCCTCCATCTACAGTGAGAATCAGCTGGGGCTGCTACAGTTGTTTTTACAGCATTTCATTTTAATTTAAAATACATTTCATTAAAATATGACTGTAGGAATGTAGCGAATTGCTGTCTTGTTCAGTTTTGTATTATGTTATTGATTTGAACACAGTTTTGAGAACCGGCGTACACTAGCAGAACACACTATCCCACATGAAAAATACTACAGTATATTACAGTAAAATTACTCTAGTAAACCGTACTATAGTAAAGATACTACAGTAAATTAACAAAGTGTAGTAAATACTACTATATACCACAATATACTACAATTTACTATAGTATGGTTCAAAAACACTATAGTATTTACTAGAGTAATTTTACTATAATATACTATAGTATTTTTTATGTGTGCGTTCTGATCAAATGAAAGAATCTTTTAAAAACTTCTTTAGTCAGTGTAAAATGATTTATGATCATTGTATTGTACATTAAACGGGTCTCACAATCACAAAACACGAGCAGTTATTGATAACCCAAAGACAGACATGATGAAGTAAACCCGAGCCCAGAACTACACGTGTCCTTCAGAACCTGCTCGCCGATGATTGGCTGTTCACATCAGGACTGGGTGACGTGTCTGGGGAATATCTGCATTTAAAGCGCTGGCGAATCAGGACAATACTGATAATATACTGATACAATACATACAGATCTGCCATTAAATGAGTAAAACTGATCCCGGATGGGATTGAAACGCACACACACACACACACACACACACGCACACACACACGCACACGCACACGCACACACTGCCGCGTAGTTTAGCGACGCTCCCTCGCCGTGGCCCCGCCCCTCCGGTAAGGCGGAAGCGTGACGTGTGTTTGAGCGGTTGTTTCCCTGAGCCGCTCCGCTCCGGCTTCGCTTCGGTTCCCCGGGATGATGAGGTGCTGTTCGCGGTAGCGGGTCGGTGATGCTGCAGCGGGTTCGGGCGCAGCTCCGGCAGGCCGTGGATCAGATGAAGAGCAGACCAGAGCTGTGCTGCGGAGGAGCGGTGCTGCTCACCTGCGCCATCATCCTGCCACTAACACTCACCTGCGGGTAACACACACACACACACACACACACACACACACACACACACACACACACACACACACACACACACACACACACTCACCTGCGCCATCATCCTGCCACTAACACTCACCTGCGGGTAACACACACACACACACACACACACACACACACACACACACACACACACACACACACACACACACACACACACACACACACTCACCTGCGCCATCATCCTGCCACTAACACTCACCTGCGGGTAACACACACACACACACACACACACACACACACACACACACACACTCACCTGCGCCATCATCCTGCCACTAACACTCACCTGCGGGTAACACACACACACACACACACACACACTCACCTGCGCCATCATCCTGCCACTAACACTCACCTGCGGGTAACACACACACACACACACACACACACACACACCTGCGCCATCATCCTGCCACTAACACTCACCTGCGGGTAACACACACACACACACACACACACACACACACCTGCGCCATCATCCTGCCACTAACACTCACCTGCGGGTAACACACACACACACACACACACACACACACACCTGCGCCATCATCCTGCCACTAACACTCACCTGCGGGTAACACACACACACACACACACACACACACACACCTGCGCCATCATCCTGCCACTAACACTCACCTGCGGGTAACACACACACACACACACACACACACTCACCTGCGCCATCATCCTGCCACTAACACTCACCTGCGGGTAACACACACACACACACACACACACACACACACACACACACACACACACACACACACACACACACACACACACACACACACTCACCTGCGCCATCATCCTGCCACTAACACTCACCTGCGGGTAACACACACACACACACACACACACACACACACACACACACACACACACACACACACACACACACACACGCCATCATCCTGCCACTAACACTCACCTGCGGGTAACACACACACACACACACACACACACACACACACACACACACACACACACTCACCTGCGCCATCATCCTGCCACTAACACTCACCTGCGGGTAACACACACACACACAC
>NC_137099.1:69742882-69750382 GCF_949357685.1 Gobio gobio | reverse complement strand
AACATAATAACAACACTCGTTATTGCAGTGCATTGTGGGATTGAATGAGTGCACTCAATAGTGTCCACTATGGTTTCGGACACCACTACAGACGGCTGCCCCCTCAGATAATGCTCTATGTAGGGTGTAGGGGGCGATAGGAAGTAACTGCTTTACTCTTTCTGTGTTAAACTGAAGTGTGGGGTTTGTTCAGAGACTCTTAAATGTACTTAAGATATCATTAGACCTTTTAAATGTTCTTCCCTGGTTTGGTCAGTGTGTTGTTATATAGAGTTAGATTTAAATGCTTAAGGTGCCCTCAACTCAGTTTTCTCTCTCTCTGTGGTCATATTCTAATATGCGTGTGTGTGTATGAGTGTGTTTTATTGGTTGTTGTCTCACAGCATCATCGTGTGGGGCTTTGCACACCTGTGTTAACTCTAGTGTGGATTATTCTACAATATTCACTCATGACAGTGAAACAGGGCATTCTGGTCCATCTCCTGCAGTATTTCCTCTCATCAGGAGAACATGTGGCTAACACCGGTCATGTGTAGGGGAATAATACCGTCATATACCCTGAAACCGGTATCATTTAGCATAATCCTGTGATATAGATGTTTGGTCACACCGGCCAGCTCTAGATGTTGGGAGGGTTCTGTGTATCCCACTCACCGCGTCGGAAACTGAGGCGTGTTCTCCTGTATATTAGAATTAATGGCAAGGAAAGTGTGTGTGTGTGTGTGTGTGTGTGTGTGTGTTTCTCCCTCAGATCTGCTTCAAGCTCTTGTGGTGTTTGTGTGTGTAGAATCAGTGTTCCTGTGGTTCTGTTGAGTTTAATAAAGAACTCGTCTTCTTCTGTCCGCCTCAGAATGACCGATGCTCAGAGGTGTCAAAAGTATTCACATTCATTACTCAAGTAGAAGTATAGATACTAGGGTTTAAAAAGACTTCTGTAGAAGTTGAAGTATCAACTCAAGCTTTTTACTCAAGTAAAAGTGTAAAAGTACTGGTTTCAAAACTACTTAAAGTATAAAAGTAAAAGTAATGTAAGGGGAAAAAATGCCATTAAAGGGGTAGTTCACCCAAAAAAGAAAATTCTGTCATCATTTACTCACCCTCAAGTACTTCCAACCGGTATGAGTTTCTGTGTTCTGAAGATATTTAGAAGAATGTTTGTAACCAAGCAGATAGAGAAAGCATTGACTGCCATAATAGGGGCAAAATGCTATGGCAGTCAATGGTTGCATATAATCTGCTTGGTTACAAAAATTCTTCAAAATATCTTCAGAACAAAGAAACTCATACCGGTTGGAACAACTTGAGGGTGAGTAAATGATGACAGAATTTTCATTTTTGGGTGAACTATCCCTTTAAGGACAAAAGATTAGGCCGTGCCACAGTGCATACCCCACCTCCTCAAAAAAAAAAAATGTCTAAAGGCCATAATGACTATAATGTTATATTAAAAAGTTAATGTTGAAATGTTTTAGATGCATAGGCTACCCGTTTCAGCTGCATATATTCCCATTGAAAATCAACGCATTTTAGGACAATGCAAATACATTAAAGAACCATATGTGTACTGAGCAAACAGTCAAAATTCAGAGGCATGTTATCAATAACCATTATTTGAATGTGTGATCAGTGTGGCCAGATTGGGTTGACGATTTCCAGCCCAAAAACTCACCAAATGTGCATTTATATTCAAAAATGGTTATTGATAACATGCCTCTGAATTTTGACTTTTTGCACCTTTACAATACTTATAGGCAACTAGTCACTCCAAGAAAAATCCCAAAACTTTAACTGCCAAAATAATGTGATATTATTTTATTGCCATTACAATCAATGTTGATAAGTAAGTTACCATTTTATCTCCTTAAAACATAACATTGATGATAAAAAAATTCCCAGTAAAACGGATCAAATATGACTATATGTCCAGGTAGAAACTGTCAAACGGCAATCCCTCAGAAAAACACAATGTCAACAGTAAGAAGCCAATTTACGTGCAAAAAGTGCCCAATATAGAGATTAAAAAAAGCAATGGAATTAACAGGCATTTCACACGTTAATGCACACACCACTGTCAAAATGCGTAATTCATTGATACTGTACAATAATCCGCCAACAATAAATAACAACAATGCGCTTACCCTTGTGTTGCACTTTGCTTTGACAAAACTACAGAATGTCTTTCGTGAAGTACATGGCACATGCACTTAGCACAGTCAAAACGGATTAATCGTTGATTTTAACATCTTTCAGCATCTGTCGGTGTTGCTAATTGCAGATGTGTGTATATGACGATGGACAGGAGTCACGGTTATATTTATAAAGAGTCTTCGAGTGACAGGTGTAATTCACGTTTGAGAGTTGAGTCACTCTCCCACTCTTTACTGTAGATACAACTTACTGTATAAATGCCACTGGCATAGCGATCGCTGGAATATACAGCTACGAGTCATCGCGCTAAAAACCCGGCTAAAGTCTTGAATGAGCTCGTCTGCCTGCTGATCGCTGATTGGCTGAAAGTGCGTGCTCGTCGCGAGAACCCGCCCTATCTGGCTCATGGTGTGTGATTTGTGCAGGTGCAGGCGTGATTGATCGCCCACAACCCAATAGGGTGTCGGAATGGTTTGTGTTTATCCTTCTCATCCAACCACAATCAAATTCACTCTGTCCGGATGGCACGATTTGTCTGGATACAGTGGATAGTTTTTTTTTTTTGACGACAAGCCGGAATGAAAACATGCCGAAATGGAATAGGAGTAACGAGGCTATTATTAAAATGTAAGGAGTAGAAAGTACAGATAATTGCTTGAAAATGTAAGGAGTAGAAGTATAAAGTAGGCTGAAAAATAATTGCTCCAGTAAAGTATAGATACCCAAAATTTCTACTTAAGTAAGGTAACGAAGTATTTGTACTTCGTTACTTGACACCTCTGCCGATGCTACGCACATCTGCCACATCATATTTCCACTCAATTTTATGTCGTAATAAGGAGATGTTATGTCGTAATAAGGAGATGTTATGTCGTAATAAGGAGATGTTATGTCGTAATAAGGAGATGTTATGTCGTAATAAGGAGATGTTATGGCGTAATAAGGAGATGTTATGTCGTAATAAGGAGATGTTATGGTGTAATAAGGAGATGTTATGTCGTAATAAGGAGATGTTATGGCGTAATAAGGAGATGTTATGGCGTAATAAGGAGATGTTATGTCGTAATAAGGAGATGTTATGTCGTAATAAGGAGATGTTATGTCGTAATAAGGAGATGTTATGTCGTAATAAGGAGATGTTATGTCGTAATAAGGAGATGTTATGTCGTAATAAGGAGATGTTATGGCGTAATAAGGAGATGTTATGGCGTAATAAGGAGATGTTATGTCGTAATAAGGAGATGTTATGGCGTAATAAGGAGATGTTATGTCGTAATAAGGAGATGTTATGGCGTAATAAGGAGATGTTATGTCGTAATAAGGAGATGTTATGTCGTAATAAGGAGATGTTATGTCGTAATAAGGAGATGTTATGTCGTAATAAGGAGATGTTATGTCGTAATAAGGAGATGTTATGTCGTAATAAGGAGATGTTATGGCGTAATAAGGAGATGTTATGGCGTAATAAGGAGATGTTATGTCGTAATAAGGAGATGTTATGGCGTAATAAGGAGATGTTATGGCGTAATAAGGAGATGTTATGGCGTAATAAGGAGATGTTATGGCGTAATAAGGAGATGTTATGTCGTAATAAGGAGATGTTATGGCGTAATAAGGAGATGTTATGTCGTAATAAGGAGATGTTATGTCGTAATAAGGAGATGTTATGTCGTAATAAGGAGATGTTATGTCGTAATAAGGAGATGTTATGTCGTAATAAGGAGATGTTATGTCGTAATAAGGAGATGTTATGTCGTAATAAGGAGATGTTATGGCGTAATAAGGAGATGTTATGTCGTAATAAGGAGATGTTATGTCGTAATAAGGAGATGTTATGTCGTAATAAGGAGATGTTATGTCGTAATAAGGAGATGTTATGGCGTAATAAGGAGATGTTATGGCGTAATAAGGAGATGTTATGTCGTAATAAGGAGATGTTATGTCGTAATGAGATGTTATGTCGTAATAAGGAGATGTTATGGCGTAATAAGGAGATGTTATGGCGTAATAAGGAGATGTTATGTCATTAGACTGTGAAGTGTGGATTTTCCCTTTAGGCCTACAGTGTAACAACTTACAGTAGATTAAAACGCTTGTGGACACTTTAAATTGGCTTGAAAAAGCAGAAAGTGTGAGTTAGTGGTTGTTAACTGTTGGATCCATAAGATAAACACATTCAAATAATGTATCTGGAATATACAGCGTTAATAATATTTTAAATTAATGTATTATAATTGATAATTTTCCCTGTTGTTAAAAACTGTTTATATTCAGTGATGTTGATAATTGTATAAAGCTTTTTTTAATAAAACGATTCAAGATTCAAGATTCAAGAGTTTTATTTGTCACATACACAGTTATATACACAATATACAACTGGCAGTGAAATGTAAACAGGTCCGCTCCATGGACAGTGCAAATAACAGTTACAAGAAATTAAATAGAAATAGAATAAAATTAGAATAAAAAGTATTAACATAAGTAGAATTATAAATAAATCAAGTTAAGATAAAAATAGGAAATAAGATAAAAATAAAAATATAAAAAATATGTGGATGATAAGTGAGATAAACTGTAGACTTAAAAATAAGTGGTTAACATAAAATATATAATATGTATATATAAAGAAGTATAATGTGCAAGGTTTATTACCGGTTGTTACGCAGTAACAATAGGGACGTAAAGTGCAGTGCAATGCAGTATGTGGATGTTAATGTTGAAAGACCGTATGTTTATGTGTGTGCGGGGGTGAAGTGAAGTCACGTGACTGAGTTCAGGAGTCTGATGGCCTGGGGGAAGAAACTCCTCCTGAGTCTTTCAGTCTTTGCCATCAGGCTACGGAAGCGCTTACCAGATGGCAGCAGGGTGAAGTGAGAGTTTGCAGGGTGATTAATGTCTCTGATGATTTTAGTAGCTCTACCTCTGCAGCGTTTGGTGAAGATGTCCTGCAGAGACGGGAGAGCTGAGCCTGAGATGCGCTCGGATAAGCGCACCACTCTTTGCAGGGCTTTGCAGTCGTGACTGGTGCTGTTCCCGTACCACGCTGTGATGCACTGAGTCAGGACACTTTCTATCGCCCCTCGATAGAAAGTTTTCAGGATGGCTGGTGAAACCCTGAATTTCCTCAGCTGGCGCAGGTGGTACAGTCTTTGCCTGGCTTTTTTCACCTGTGTCTGGATGTGTGTAGTCCAGGTCAGATCCTCGGAGATGTTCACACCCAGGTATTTGAAGCTGCTCACTCTCTCTACCGGTGTCCCGCTGATCATGAGAGGGGAGTATGACCGATGCTGTCTCTTCCTGAAGTCCACAATCAGTTCTTTGGTCTTGTTAACATTCAGAGAGAGACAGTTGTCCTGGCACCATGATGTCAGTTGCTCCACTTCGTCCAAGTATGCCGTCTCATTGTTGTTGGAGATGAGACCCAGGACAACAGTATCATCAGCAAACTTGATGATCGAGGTGGAGCTGTGTGTGGACAAACAGTCATGGGTGTAGAGAGAGTAGAGCAGGGGACTCAGCACACAGCCCTGTGGAGCTCCAACACTCAGGGTGATGGAGGTGGAGGTGAACTGGCCTACTCTCACCGCCTGGGGTCTGCCAGTGAGGAAATCTTCAATCCAGAGGCAGAGAGAAGAATTCAGGCCTAGATCCAGGAGTTTGTGTGTTAGCTTAATGGGAACTATGGTGTTAAAGGCTGAGCTATAGTCAATAAATAGCAACCTGACATAGTTCCCACTTTTGCTGTCGATGTGAGTGAGGCAGGAGTGAAGGACGTGAGAAATGGCATCTTCAGTCGATCTATTGGGACGATAGGCAAACTGAAGAGGGTCCAAAGTGTCAGGAATGGAGGAGCAAATGTTGTTTTTAATGAGTCTCTCAAAGACCTTCATGACTAAAGATGTGAGAGCCACTGGACGATAGTCATTTAGGCAAGAGGGTTTACTGATCTTAGGTACAGGGATGATGGAGGATCGTTTGAAGGAGGTGGGGACAACAGATGTAGCAAGATGTAGCAAAACGATTGCAAAACAGGAGGATTTCTAAGCTTTCAGATAATAAGATGATCACTTAAAACATTTATTAAACACATTACCAGCTCATTTATTACTATTTTAATCATGTGTTTATTTGATGGCTGATTGGTTGATGTTTTATGAACTTGTTTATAATGAGTTCACTGCTTTCATTGAAGCTGATGATTAATGATATTAAGAACATGTTAAGATCTTAAACATACCAATAATGATCCACTAAATCCTATAAAATCATCTGCTTCAGTCTATTGATAAATTATATTATAGATATTAATTTCCTACATGCGTACGGTTGCAGAGGCAGCATCTGATAACAGGGGCTGATAAGGCATCTATGTACACATATCTATCAATCAATCAATCAATCAATTTTTATTTATATAGCGCCTTACAGCAGCCAAAAGGTGCACAAAGTGCTTTCCAAAACAAGCATCAAACGACAACATAAAAACAAGTCCAACCAATCAAGCCCAGCACTAAGAGTCAAAAGCTTGATTAAAAAAGTGTGTTTTCAGATGTGTTTTGAAAACACTCAGCACCGTGATGTTTCGGAGGTGCACAGGGAGTGCATTCCACAACTTTGGTCCTTGAACACTAAATGATCGGCCTCCAAACTTTTTATACCTGTATGTTGGGGTAACCAGAGAAATATGATCAGAGGAACGGAGTGTTCTGGCTGGCTGATATGTTTTTACTAGATCAGTGAGGTATACTGGGGCCAAACCATGGATGGCCTTAAACACAAACAACAGAATTTTATACTCCACCCTAAACCGCACTGGAAGCCAGTGAAGCGAGCGGAGGACAGGGGTGATGTGTGACCGTTTCGATGTATTAGAGAGAAGACGTGCGGCTATGGCACCCCCGCGTCTCAGTGAAACGACAGAGGGCGACTCGCGGTAATTGTTCTATAACCATCAGGAAGCAGCGGCGAGAAGAACACGCGTGACCGTGTTTACTGTAGTAAAGCACATGAGGAAAAGCCTCAATCAAGGCTTCAGGTGCAGAGAGAACGCCTCGCCTCAGGACGAGCTTTCTCCTGCTCTCCCCCAGTCTGGAGCTCATGCTGCTGTGTTTAATACTGCGGGGTAAATTAAGTCAAATGGTCCCACACAGCAGCCATTCTTCTCCACTGAAATACGTCTCTACACACACACACACACACACACACACACATGCACTCACACACACACACACACACACTCCTATACACACACACACACTCACTCCTGTACACACATGTGGTTGCAATAATACAGCATATCTTTCTATAACCATACAGCAAAACAACCCTTAAACCGTTTAACTGATAGAATTA
>NC_137099.1:69692882-69740382 GCF_949357685.1 Gobio gobio | reverse complement strand
CAAATACACACTCACACACACACACACACACACACACACACTCGCCCAGCCTTACACACACTCCGACAACCAGCGCAGTCACGTCACTCACACACACAAATACACACTCTCACACACACACACACACACACACTCGCCCAGCCTTACACACACTCCGACAACCAGCGCAGTCACGTCACTCACACACACAAATACACACTCTCACTAGGGCTGTAACGATTTGACCAAAAATAAAAACCTCGATTAATTGAACATTTGACCTCGATTACGATTAATGAACGATTATTTTGCTTTTTTTTTTGCCCTCATAAGGTTTTTGAGTAAGTTCACTGATAAGGTTTGTATTGTAAATATTTTCTACTATTAAAGGTGGATTTTTTTTTTCTAATGAAAAAGTGCATTTCTTTGTGATTTTAAAATACTTGAAGGAAACGGTTCACTTTCAGCAGTTATTGTCTATGGGGCAGATTTCTGCTTGTTGTACATCAGATACAGATTAGCACAGTAGGCCTACATTACATTTATTTGAATGCATTAATGAGAGAGTGATTGTGTGTGTGAATTACTCATACCGTCTCTATTCATTATGAAGCTGTGGTTTGTATTTACTTCAAAGGTATTAAAATATATGCCTATAACGGTTGAGTTTCTAAGCTACTTAAGTGACTTTACTTTAGTCACAGGACAGCATTGACACTGTGTTTCTGCTGCTCCTCTGCGCGCGATCTTCACGTGATGTGCGAGCTTCTGTCTGAGTGTTCGTTTGTCACAATATATCAGGCATCAGTTCAACATAATACGCATCTGATGGTCGAAACTCGCTTTAATGTTCAAACTGACTGGGCTTAAACCACATGCAAATGACAAAGCTTTGTGAGGACGCAGGTGAAAGATCTGCCTTCAGGGCGCGCGCGTTGTCGCGTTTAAACGCATTTACTTGACAAACTTTACAAGCACGAAAGTGAAAGCGGCTTTGGGGCTTGCGCGCGCCATCTCTCTCTGTGTGTGTGTGTGTGTGTGTGTGTGTGTGTGTCAGCGCGTAGGCTATAAGAACAGCAATTAACTGACCTGTATAAACTGTGTAAAACATGCAGCTACTCTAGTGATTCTGGGCATCTATAAACACAGATAACTGCTCCTGCATCTGTGTGCCTGCAAACTGCACTTGATGTGACTGACGGGGCGGAGTCACGTGAAAACCGAAATAACCGACATGGGAAAAATACGTCGGTTTGAGATTCTGAATGTTGGTTTCGGTTATTTTTCGATTAATCGTACAGCCCTAACTCTCACTCACACACACACACTCGCCCAGCCTTACACACACTCCGACAACCAGCGCAGTCACGTCACTCACACACATAAATACACACTCTCTCACACACACACTCTCTCCTGTACTCACACATACAAATACACACTCTCACACACACACACACACTCTCTCCTGTACTCACACACACACACTCGCCCAGCCTTACACACACTCCGACAACCAGCGCATTCACGTCACTCACACACACTCTCACACACACACACTCACACACACATGCCAGACTGGCTTTTGAAACGGCGTAGATGAGTTTTAAGGGATAAATGATTGGCCACAGGGGGACTAATGTAGTGAACCAGCCGGAAACGGGAAATGGCCGTTTAGTTCGAGGGGCACTGCCTCCAATGTCTCCCATTGGCAACGGGCCTGTCTCACACTCACTCACACACACACACTCTCACACTCGCACAGAAAGACACTAACAGATGTGTGTGTGTGTGTGTGTGTGTGTGTGTGTGTGTTCCAGCAGGGTGTGGTGGGCTATTTCCAGTTTAACTCGTCTCCTCAGCCTGCCGGCTACATCAGCTTCCTGTTGTCTGCTCTGCACGCGCTCAGACGAGGTACTGCCACTCTCATCCCTCACACTTCACTAATGCTCATCCTATGAGCCTGACACGCTGCCTTCTGATTGGCTCAGATCACCAGGGGGCGGTGCGGTTCGCTGTGGTGACCAATCAGGCGGTGGCGGAGGGCGTTTCACTCAGGGAAGATGAAAGTGTGTATTTACACCGGCGTTTGAACAGCTCGCTGGTGAGTTAATGATCACACACACACTCATTCTGGTGATGCACTCATACAGGTGTGTATAACGTTTTCTGAACGCAGGTTTTCCCGCGAGCGCAGAGGAACTTCACCGCACAGGCCGTCTGTGATTGGGTGTTTGAGAACAGAGAGAGCGTCGTTCACTGGATTCAGCCAACAGGAGCAAAGAGTTACTCACTGGAGGCGGAGCTACAGAAAGGCCCCGCCCTCCTGACCTTCCTCCCACACAATCCCCTCGCAGCCAATCAGCTGCTCAACCAGGTACACTCGGCTTCATTTTTAAAGTATTTTTGAAGTTCTGGATATGATGAATACCCACACTAGGGGAGTGGCACCTCATTGAGATGTGAGCAATGGTGCACACAGTCGTGTTGCTGATGTGTTGTTTTCTGCAAGAATTTTGACATGTAGGCAGAGCCTTCGTCATGGTTTATCTTGCATGCCATGAGGGGATTGAAAGGAATGCGAGAGCGGCTTCAACACGCTCTGCACATGACCGGACATGGACTATGTTTGAGCAATGCCATGAGGGGATTGAAATGAATGCCATCGGTCAACACTGGCTCGTATGCAGGTTTATGAGAGCTTTATGAGGTTATTCCACTGTGGGTCCTTCACTGTCAAAAAAAAGTGCAAAATCGTACCTTATAAGGTACAAGTAGCCGTCCCTGGGGTTGGGACCCTTAAGGGTACATTTTTGAAGCTCTAAGTCAGGGGTGGGCAAGTTCGGTCCGAGAGAGCTGATGTCCTGCAGAGTTTAACTCCAACCCTACCTACCCCCCACACTATAAAACTCATGGCCCCCAGCATGCATTGCAGCATTAAGTATGTCACCATTGTTTAGATTCATATGCTGATTCTTGATATCCCCCTAGAATGTGTTTAAAAATCAGAATTCAGAATGCCTGATCTGTGGCAAGAAAGCGTTGTTGGTGAATATTATTAATTAATAGTTTTAGTCAGTGATGAGTTTAGTCAAACATATTTCTTCATGATGATTTTTTATTTATGGCATCTTTTGATTAGAACAAGTTATGTGTTTTGTTAACACTGTAACAAAAGCCACAAACTCACATACAAGTCAAGAGTCAAACTGCCCAACAAAAGGAAACACTGATCTCCATCATGGCTCATCATGTTCAATAAAACATCAACATCTGAACCTCTGTTAATTCTCAATAAGAGCTTCTATAGACGTCTTTCAGGGTTGAGCCAAACTCTGCAGGACAGCGGCTCTAGGACGAACTTGCCCTGCTCTAAGTGAGGAAAACAATGGTATAACTGTACCCTAAGGACCAATTGTGTACCTTTTTAAAGGTAGTTATGTTTTGTTCCACAAGGAACAAAATTGTACCTCGTGTACCTTCTTTTCTGAGAGTGTTGATGCAATCCGTCTCCTTTGAGCCTACATATACAGGGAGTGCAGAATTATTAGGCACATTGATTTTCTGATCATATTTTTTTTTCAGGCACATTTGACCAATTCCAAACCACAGTAATCCTAATAACTACTATTAATTTAGTATTTAATAATGTATGTGATATATAATTGTTCATGAAGGCTGGAAATGAAAATCACCTTATATTCAGGTGTGCAGAATTATTAGGCATGTTTTCTTTTACAGATAAATTGAGCCAAAAAAGAGATTTAACTCAGACTGAAAAGTCAAAAAGTATTAAATGCCCATGAGAAGGATGCAATACTAATGCAAAACTAGACATTGCAGTTAAGGCATGACCATTGGACAGTGAAATGCTCGTTGGGTCAGCAGGGTCAGACAAAAACAGGTGGCGGAGAAAAGACACCTGTTAACTGCAAAAGAATGAAGAATTAAGGTGAAGAATTAAGGGTGAAACCATCAGGAACCCTTTAGTCTCCAGCGCCACCATTTTCCAAAGCTGCAACCTTAACATGGAGTCTCCAGAAGTGCAAGGTGTCAGGATCTCAGAGACTTCAGTTAGGTAAAGAATCCTAAAAAATGACCCCCACTAAATAAGAATCACAAGCTGAAGTGTTGTAAAATACATGAAGAAGGTTTTTTTATAGGCTTTATGGACAGATAGGTTGAGAGTGACTCTTGAAGGACCAGCACCACATCCTCTAGTACCACTGTTTGAAGAATTCATCTTCCAGAATCTGGCAGGACGTTTTGGGAGTTCATTTTAGTCCATCCTGAAGTCCGTTTTGCAAAGATGGACTAAAAATGAACTCCCAAAACGTATTGCATCCTTCTCATGGGCATTTAATACTTTTTGACTTTTCAGTCTGAGTTAAATCTCTTTTTTGGCTCAATTTATCTGTAAAAGAAAACATGCCTAATAATTCTGCTCACCTGAATATAAGGTGATTTTCATTTCCAGCCTTCATGAACAATTATATATCACTTATACATTATTAAATACTAAATCAATAGTAGTTATTATGATTACTGTGGTTTGGAATTGGTCAAATGTGCCTGGAAAAAAAATATGATCAGAAAATCAACGTGCCTAATAATTCTGCACTCCCTGTAGTATTGATTTAAGGCTGCTTTATTATTGGCTCTTAGTGAACTTCATGCTTTGTCGGTTTAAAACTCCCTTTGGAACTCTCAAAACTAGTCCAGTGTTTGTGCCTAAAGCGAGCAAGCCTAGCCTGACGTCGTCAAACTCAATTCTAGTCAGAATATGAGTCTGATCTGCTCCATTGGGCTGTGATTATGGGGCGTGTTTCAACCGAACCAGGAAAGACCTCAATTGGATAGACCTACAACCAATCAGAGCAAAGGAGCGACGCATAACGCTAGTTGTCAAATGTCAACAGAACTCAACTGCACTGTGTTGCCAAGTCCACGGGCTGAAGCGACCCCAATGATGTGATATACAAACCCAGGAATGCAAATTTTAGCAGGCAGCCCTGCCAAAAATAACACATATTGTACCCCCCAAATGCCCCCGGAGAACCCCCCCGGAAAGCTATTGGGCTTGTTTTTGGCTAGTTTTGAGTAGCAATTGGGTGGGTTTTGTTGTGAAAACTTGCCAACCCTGTGCGCGCACACTGGAATAAGTTACGTTAGAAGAAAAAGATGAGTGTCAACGATGTTTGCCGGTGTTGTAAAAACAGAATTTAAGGATACACAGAGTACTTACCAACACCATCATCATTTCTGAGAGAGATACGAACAAGTTCTCCGTTTAGGATTAGAACAAATTCAACCCAAGCCCTTCGATGACATGGATGATGACGTTACTGTTGATCATCTGTCCATCATCGTCTAAAGCCTGCCCTGACAGTTTCATTGGTCAGAACAGTTTCTGTTCGGCATAATTACTCCTCTACGGATCGAGTCCAGACCGAACTGCCCGAGCTCAAATGTTGTGGGCGGGGCTAAGTTCGGCTGGCATCCAGGCTAGAGCAATCCATCTCTCGCCTGTGAACAGGGGGATCTACTGGCTTTCCATCCTCCGCCTGTGTCCTCATCCGAAGAAGTGCGGCTTCATTGTTTGTGCCCTGTCTGTGCGTCACACTGCAACATCACGTGAACTCAACCACAAAACCTCTCCCGGTTGACAGATTTACACTGGTTTATCGCCTGCCCCTAGTTCTCTGGTTGGGAACTACTGATTTGTCCTTCGTGAAGTGGGTTTGCAGTATTTGTTCTAGCACAGGGACAGATAACACCAGTCCTGGAGTCCAGTGCAGAGTTTAGCTCCACCCCTGAAGACCTGGATCAGCTTGTTCAAGAGTGTTCGATTAGGGTTGGAGCTAAACTCTGCAGGACCGGTGTTACCTATCCCTGTTCTAGCAGATATTTGACTGGTGTGTTCTGTCTGTGTCAGGTGACTGATGTGGCGTTGCGTTATCACTCGTGCTGCGGCTCTGAGGGCGGCCCGTCTGCTCTCCCGCGCTGCTGTCAGTCGCTGCTGGTGTCCGGCTGGACGTCTGCTGACTCCAGGGGTAAAGCGGGCATCTGTGAGATATGTGCCCGCCGCTCCGCTCCCGTCCCTCACTGCTGGGCTCTGGGTCTGAATGTGGGGCACGTCGGGCTCTCCAGCGCCGCCTGCAGGAGCATCCAGAGCTCGTACAGTGGGCTCAGCCGGGTCAGCGTCTGCTGCAGGAGCGAGCCAAGGCCTCGGCCGCTGGACTCCATCACGGGCCTGCAGTGCCGCACCAACAAGACGCTGCGCTTCTACCTGCTGGACGCAGAGCTCAACTGGCCACTGGCCCAAAGACTCGGGGCGTCCGGCAACCACAGCGGCCCGCCCTTCATCACCATCATCAACCTCAGAGACGAGACGCACTACGTGCTCAAGCACACCGACTCACTGGGTACAAACACTGAACACACACACACACACACTCACTGTTGCTGCACCTGTAATAACTGCTGTCCTCTCTCTCTGTGTGTGGAGCAGAAGATTTCATCCAGAACTTCAGCGTGAACTTCAGTCCTTTACACAGACATCTGATGGGACACAAACATCATCAGCACACTCAACCCCTCATACAGGAAGTGACCTCAGACAGCTTCATGGACACCGTCATGGACTCTCAGAGGGTGAGAAACAGCTCTTCTTTTTAATGCTTTTATTTAAGGGAAAGAAAAATCAATACAACAACAACCAGCCTAATGCATAATTAAGTAAATTAATCCTTTAGAATAAAGGTCCGTTCACACACAGAACGATAAGTATAGCGATAACCACACTGCTTAAATTTAAAGGGTTAGTTCACCCAAAAAAGGCCTCCATTGGCACAATGCACTGTACACTCTCAAGACCCATAAAAGGCACTAAAGACGTCTATACAAAGTCCATCTCACTACAGTGGCTCTAAAATAACTTTATGACGTGACGAGAATAGTTTGTGCGCAAAAAAACCCTAAATAATGACTTGTATAGTGATGACCGATTTCAAAACACGGCATCATGAAGCTTCGAAGCGTTATGAATCAGCGAGTCGATTCAGCGGTTCAGAGCGTTATGAATCAGCGAGTCGATTCAGCAGTTCATAGCGTTCTGAATCAGTGAATCAATTCAGCGGTTCAGAGAGTTATGAATCAGCGAGTCGATTCAGCGGTTTGGATCACCAAAGTCGTTGAGTTATGCATATAACTACTGTTCCCAGAAGGAGGGAAACGAGGTACAACACAAGACTATGGGATATCGCGCTCTAGCGCCATCTGCTGAAGACACCTTTATTCACGCCTGAAAGGCCAATGACGCATGACGACGTGGGCGGGGTCACGACCCACAGCATATAAATGCAGTCGTATGCGTCATTTCCCTTGTTCAGTCCAGCTCTTCACCGAGCCCCGACTGTGCGGGGCCCAGAGGTGTTGTACCTCGTTTCCCTCCTTCTGGGAACAGTAGTTATATGCATAACTCAACGTTCCCATTCAGTCGGTCAACTCGGTACAACACAAGACTATGGGACATATATTCACGCCCCGCCAAGTCGCTGAACTAAACGTAATAGACCAGCACCGCCACATAACCCTTTTCCGAGGGAAAGATGCATGGCCCCTATAAAAACCCCTGTGGTAACTAGCGGGTACACCGGACAAATGTGCACAGTGATGCCCAGCTGGCATCCCACGAGAATATTAAACCAAGCCCCTGACATCTCCATGCCCTTGTAGAGTGCTCACACACCTCACCAGGCAGAACCAACTCCTTCCATGCTATAGAAATAGCCTTGTACAATCCAATGTGAAAGACATCGCTCAGATAGCGGCTTCCCACTGGCTGAGTTGGAAAACATGACAAAAAGGCTGGTCAGGCGAGTGCATAGCCTGCAACTGCCGAACGCACCTGCGTACGAATCGCAAATGGCGCAAAGCACAAAGCAAGTATCCTGTTTTTCTCTGAGTCAGAGATTTCATAGGGCAGACAGCTCGAACGAGAGCATACTCCCAACCTGACTTTAGGCATATACGCCGCATTTGGATGCAACACCACCAAGTGCAGCTTGGGTGCAAACTGCAAAGGGGATGCACCAATAGCGCATGAAGATAACCAACATGCTTTGCTGGTGCCAGTATCCATGACAAGGAATCATCCTTATATTCAAGGATTCTAAAGGCTTAAACGGAGGTTCACACCTAGCCTCCAGATCAACCATCAGGTCATGACCATTACAGTTTGTAACGAGCCTAAAAACGCTGACCTTAAAGCTCCAGGTATACTTTGGATGTCTGCGTTCTGCGCACCATTCGTGTGACGTAAAATCTCGTCAACAGGAGGGCCTTTGGTGCGCATGCCACAGCGTATGAGCGACTTGACCACTTGCGGACAAAGTTCACTCAGAAGCACGCATTCCGAACCCATCAACACTTAAGTCCAAAGTATTCCGTCAGCATGCAGCCCAATTGTTTTTGAGAATGCATGGAAGGTGCGCATACAACAGCGCATGTGCAAGAAAAACAGAAGCGACAGAAGAGTCACAACAATTATACTGCACATGTATTGAACTTGGTCATCCGCGCTCATTCGACTGCGTGTGTGACGCATCTGGATGCGGGAAATTAACCATACCCGGCCTTCCTGGCCAAAGGAGTATACCGTGACCAGCTCACACTCTCAACAGATGGAGTGGAACGCGAGAGTTCCCTGACAGTCCGTGAACTGTCCGTGTGACGTAATAATCACCATTAGGAGAGTCCGCAGATGGCCGCGCACACTGTCCGTGTGCAGCCCAATTTTTGGGACCGCGGACGGTGCACATAAAACAGCACATGTGCGAGTGACATGAATCATATAGCATGTTTCCTATGTACTACTGTACACTCAAAGCGCTTTACACTCATGTCAGGGGTCTCTCCTCAACCACCAGCAGTGTTCAGCATCCACTTGGATGATGCAAGGGCAGTCACAGTACAATGGCACCAGCGCGCTCACCACACACCAACTATAGGTGGAGAGGAGAGAGAGAGCACTTGAAAACCAAAGCACTCGAAAACCAAAAATGCACTAGATAGTGCACATGCGCCAAAAGCACCTTTCCACTGATGTGGGCAATGGAGTAGGCTATACTTTGAAAAACTCACACTCTCGACTGTGCCCGAAACGGAGCAAAAATCGTAGTATGCCAGGACCCTCTTAAGGAACCGAAAAATGCGCGCTTTAGCGCAGCACCATTAATGCCCTCATGAAAGCCGAAAACAGTCGCCCAATAAACTTCCAGCATGGAATGGGAGTGACTTTTCTTCGGAGAAGAAAACAGTATCAATCAGGCACTGACACAGTGATACAGATTTTCACCTGCACCAAACTTCAAACATGCGCTACTTCAACACAACACGGTGTGCTTCAGAAAGCAAGCGCCCTGTTTTGTAGCTATAGTCAGATTCTCCCTCTCTTAACATGTAGACCCTTAGAGACCACAGTTCCGGCCGAGGGTGCAGAATCTGCCTCCTGCATAGGGGAAGACACCATGGTGTGTGTCCTTAACAGCAATGCCATGATGCTTGTGTACCATTTCTTTTTCTCTGGCCAGCAAGATGCCACCAAAATCAGTGATGGACCCTTCTGCATACAGCAGAATCCTGGGCTATACGTGTTGGGACATCCACCCCCTACGGGGCACTCCAGTCCATAATCAAGAAAACAGCGGGCGGCGCATGTTTTCTGCAGATGCAAAAAGATACACATTTCTGCACCCGATCTGCACCACTATTCAAGAGTGCATAAGCCACCGCAGGTCTGCCTTGTATCAAGAGCATCCATGCCAATTGCAGCAGAGAGGGAGTACCTCCTTGCCTACATATATATGACCATTGTCATATTTTCCATTCTGAATAATGCTTGCCCTGCTGGGTCAAGTGTTTCAGCACCAGGAGAACTATTCCACATAAATGTATGTGAAGCTCTTACAGCGCTGTCAACCACTCTCCTCTTACAGAGTTTCTCGTCCATGTTGTGACGTTTGTCATCACTAATGAACATGCCGTAACCCTGCCCAGGGGAATTCCTTCTGTTAACAGATCTAGGACTCCCAGGGGACCATGGTCTGAACGCCCAACAGCGCTACTGAACCATGCTTAAATGTCACATGGCATATAGCAAGTTACCGAACGCCCAGCGCCGGAACTGCAAACACAAAGAGGAGAATCCAGCAGTACTACTGCTATCGGGGTCTTGAGCCCTAGCAGTCTCAGCACTGCAAAAGTCCTCTGCCCTCTGTTCGGTTCTGAATCTATCCCCAGACCAAGATATAACAGACCGAGACATAACAGCCCCTTTTGAGATTATCTGAAAAATCCCAGAGCTCGTAAAATGGAAAAACAAGTGCATGTGTTTTACAACACTGCGTGTTCCCTGCTGTCTGCAGCCAGGAGCACGTCATCCAAATAGGAGAACAATATTATGCTCTGATGGCACAGCAGAACCAACACCGCTTCTGCATATCTTTCAGATATGCGCAGTGCCATTAGGATCTATAGGCAATCCCATCAACGGAGACCTCAGAAATGTTTTCTGTGCTCCTGTTTGATTGTGGCAAGATGCATCGGGCAAAAACACACCGATGTAAGCCGATCCTGAGGATGCAGAGGGCAGAACAGGTGACATACTGCAAGCATTTTTGAACTTGACACATTAACCACTCTAAAGTGTTTGTTCAACTGCTGCAAGTCTGGTATTTTTTTTTTTTTTTTTTGGAGGAGGAGGAGGAGGAGGAGGAGGAATTTACTCTGAAAAATCTCTTTCTCCATTTTCCCTTGTGGCAAAACTTGAATTGCCATTTTGCTGAGGAGAGCACGGATTTCCCCTCTCAAACAATGAAGTTGCAATTACTCCGCCAAACCAGAGGGGGGCGCGAGAGAAACCGCAGCCGACAGCCCTACTGGAATCGTGCGAAGAAGCCATGGTGTTGTTAGTGCGCTTACGCGCCACCGTTCAAGGCAGACAGCGAGGAGGATTCTCAAGCATCACTTGTGGAATCCCGCGTCCTTCTGCAAACATCACTGTAAATTGCATAACACTGCATTATTCTCATCTGTCGGCATACGGCCAGACTGTGAGGTTAGAGGTTCCAGTGCAATCTGATTGTTTTAACAAATCAACACATGAGGTCTTGTATGCTCAACACACATTTTATTGACAACATACTTAAACTGAACCCGCTATTTTGCTGGGTTACTGCCCAATCTGGATAGATCGGCAGGCGAGTTTGCATCGCTGATTTTACATGAATCAAACCCGCAAGCTTCTGTATCACGGCAGGACTATCGACAAACTTTGTTGCCGCTCTCCAACACAGATCAATTCAAGGGCTATCATTTCACTTTCACCCACCTCGGGGAGACGCGATCTGCCCGGTTTGAAAATATATATCATCAGAGCATTCCTCGCCCGCTTCTAGCGAGACCGAATCACCCCGTGAACGCTACACCGACACTCCTCGGTCTATACCCGATCATCCCAACTCTCCGTGGCCTCCAAAACCGGCGATCACCGTATCTGGATCAGCACCTGAAGACAGGAGCGGGCCGTGTTCGACCACTGCCCCGCCAAGCGGAACGGCAGAGCTGCCGGTAGGGCACAACGTACACGCACTGGGGTTGGAGAGATCTAGTCCAGCCTAATTAGACAAAGACTGGGAAGATGCCTCAGCAGTCCCAAGTCCCGCTGACAGTCCATCCGTGAGCCCCATGACCGGCCTCGCCGCACCGCCTCGGCGGATGCGGGACCGATCCACGGGGCTCACGAGGCTGGCCGGCCTCATCGAACACGGCCAGCCGAGAGCGGAGCAGCCTGAGTGTCAGCTCTCATAATGCTCGCAAGCGGCTCCCTCGAGAGCCGCCCGAGCATGCTGAACACCCTACTTATGATTATACCATGAACACCCACATGCCATAGGACAGGGGAGATAACCTGTTCAGATATTTATCATGACAAAATTTATTAGCCATTTGTTAGTTGTACTAAACTCAAGCCAAAAACTTCTCTTTTATGTCTTTTCCATTAACAAGAGTCATCACTGTGGATTATCTTGTGAATGTGGCATAAGTTTGAACATTTTGTTTGAGAAAAACTTATTAGCCTTTCGTTAGCAAAGCTAAACTTGTTGCTAAATAAGCTTTCTCTTTTTGCCTTAATTTCGACAATAATCACCACCGTGGGCTTTTCTTGCGAAAATGTGGCGTGATGGTGTTCAAGCAGCACGGTGAAGAGCTGAAGAACAAGGGAAATGACGCATACGACTGCATTTATATGCTGTGGGTCGTGACCCCGCCCACGTCGTCATGCGTCATTGGCCTTTCAGGCGTGAATAAAGGTGTCTTCAGCAGATGGCGCTAGAGCGCGATATCCCATAGTCTTGTGTTGTACCGAGTTGACCGACTGAATGGGAACACGTGATTTCAGCAGTTTGGCGGTTTGACAAGCGATCCGAATCATGATTCGACTCACTGATTCATAGCGCTCCGAACCGCTGAATCGACTCACTGATTCATAATGCTCCAAACCGCTGAATCGCCGCACTGATTCACAATGCTCCGTACCGCTGAATCGACTCACTGATTCATAACGCTCCGAACCGCTGAATTAATTCATAACGCTTCGAAGCTTCATGATGTGTGTTTTGAAATCGGTCATCACTATATAAGTTGTTATTTAGGGGTTTTTGTGCACAAAAACTATTCTTTGTAACTTTAGTCTGTAACTGAGCCAATGGAGGCCTTTCTGAGCCATCGGCTTTACACTAAAATATCTTCATTTGTGTCTGAAGATGAACGGAGATCTGACGGGTGTCCAACCACATGAGGGTCAGTCATTAATGACAGAATTTACATTTTTGGGTGAACTAACCCTTTAAAGGGAACACTTAATCATCACAGAATAACACCAATTCAGTTAAACTTCAGGGATATCAATCTGTCCAATCAGGAAGCATAAGTGAGTGTGAATCAGTTTCTCCTGCTGTGGTGCTAATGAAGTGACAACAGGTGCACCTGAGAGACAACAGCAAGACAACCCCAGTAAGGGACTGAGTTTGCAGGTGGTGGCCTAGACCATTTTGACTGATTTGTCTTTAGTTTTGTATTTTTTAGGGTCCTTGTCAATGTCTGTAGCATGAGGCAGTACCTGCAACCCAATCAGTCCCGCTGCTCCATACGTGCCGTCACAAGGAGGTTTGGTGTGTCTCCCAGCACAGTTTCAAGTTGTTACACGAGGAGAGCTGGGCAGGAACATAGAAGGGCAAAAATTAGAGCCTGAGCGATAAAGGATTTTTAAGACCGATACAAATATTTGGTGATTTAAAAAATCAGATTTTCCAATATATCGGCCTATATATATTATTTATATATATATTATTTATATATATATATATAGGCCGATATATCGGATTTTGAATGACTGAAAAAATCCAGCAGCAGGAGCGAGGAGCACCGCCAGAGCCCTACAAAAACCCCTCCGTTAGGCGACTAGCCCACTTCATGAGGGTGGCACGAGGGCCTGACGTCCTCTAGTGGGACCTGTGCTCAGCTCGATTGGCATTAGCTAGCCAATGGTTCCCTTACTCGCCGTTAGGTACCGGGATGAAATCCTCAGAGTTCATGATGACCAGCCTCATGTGGCCAGAGTGTGTAGGCAGTTTTATGAAGGCATTGACTGGCCCTCATGTTCCCCAGACCTTCTGGTCTGACCCCAGAACTTCTGGGACATTTATGTATCGGATTATCCGAAGCCGACAAGTAGGACCACGGACTGTCCAGGAGCTCACTGATGCCCTGATCCAGGTCTGGACACCATCCGCCATCTCAGGAGCGTCAAACACACGACACGCTTGCATTATGAGTGGCTGTGATGAACTTTATGCAATTTTTTACATTGATTTTTGGTATGGTTTTGAATCCCAGCCCTGTATGTGTTGATGATTTTGGTTTCCATTGACATTGCACAAATGACAGAATGTATATAAAGAACATTTCAAATTGAATATTTAATTCATTGAGATCCAGTGTGTAATTTCACACCAGCAGACATTAACTGTGATCTTCTTCTGTCCCATCAGGATGTGTTGCTGTTGTATTATTCGGCCTGGTGTGGCTTCTGCTCGCTTCTCAATCACGTGTTTCTGCAACTGGCCCGTCTGTTCCAGGGAAACAGCGCCCTCACGGTGGCCAGGTGTGGAACTGCACCTGCTAACACTTCACATTGATTTCACATGACAGTATCAGCAGTTACAGTTGTTGTTGTGGTTGTTTTCAGAGTGAATGTTGGTCGTAATGATCTGCCCTGGGAGTTTATGGTGGATCATCTGCCCTCCGTGCTGTTCTTCCCCCGCCACAGGTTCATATATTGCACAACTCTTTTCCATACAGTGAAAATTTCCTCTCGCGCTTCTTTAAATCGTGATTGTCTCCCACAGGAAGCAGATGAGTGTCAAGTTTCCGGAAAACACGCCAATGACGGTTCCCAACCTGCTGCGGTTCGTTCTGCAGCATACTAGTCACGCCCCCTGGGCGGAGTCAGGCAGCGGGGCGGAGTCAGTGTCTCTGCTGTGGGCGGAGCTTCATAGCCTGCAGCGTGAAGTGTTTTCTCTGCATCGGGCTCGAGAGCATCTCACTCAGCAGCTGTCCGTCCTCACGCTGGAGTCCCAGAATGCCGAGCTGCAGGCTCAGAGCGGGCGGCTGGAGACGCTGTACAGGGAGAAGAGGCGTCAGCTGGCCGACGGCGTTCACAGACTGCAGGAGCTCGCAGACGCGTCTGAGGAACTGCTGAAGGAAAACGCTCTCCTCAAAGTGTTGCTGAGCGCCCTGAGAGAGACGGACAGACAGGAGGGGAAGTGTGAGGCTTCCTGATGACCGACAGATCATCTCACACACCCTCTCAAGAACACGTCCAGCTCATGTTTCATGTTCTGTGATGACAGACGTGAGCGGTCAGTGAAGATGTTCCTCTGGTTCTCACTTCATGAGATCATATCAGTCAAACGCTGTTGAGCAACGTATTTCTGTTCGCTTTGTGGAAATAATCTATTTTTTCATAATCACTAAAGTATGGATTCAGTATTCAGGGATTTCTTGATTAAAGTAAAGTTTATGGTGGTAAATGTGATCATTACTGACTCATCACTGGGTTTTAGTGTCATTGGGTTTGACTTTACATTTGTATAAGGACTAGAAGAACCACTAAAGTCAAGGCATTATCAATTAAATTAATCAATTAGCTGCAGAAACTGAGGTATTAAGAACAAATGAGAGATTATTTACAGTCTGATGGTCGTAATGTTGATGTGTGTCTGTAGATGATCTGACTGTGTGTCTGTAGGTTGTCTGGCTGTATGGTGACAGAGGAAGGCTGTGGTTATGTGTATTCGGCTCTGAGGTCAAACCCCTCACACCTGAAAGAGCTGGATCTGAGTTACAATCACATAGGCGATTCAGGAGTCAAGCTACTCTCTGATAAACTGAATGATCCACTGCAGATATTTAAGTATGTGGGGCAATATGAGGCCTGGTTTAGACCTGGCATTATGATCTGCTTTCTGATAACTGACATCTCAGACACCTTCTCAAATCATTTTTGTGGAAATAATCTTTTCATAATCACTAAAGTATGGATTCAGTATTCAGGGATTTCTTGATTAAAGTAAAGTTTATGGTGGTAAATGTGATCATTACTGACTCATCACTGGGTTTTAGTGTCATTGGGTTTGACTTTACATTTGTGTAAGGACTATAAGAACCACTAAAGTCGAGGCATTATCAATTCAATTACTTTCTAGATGGAAATTTAATGACATTTAAAAATATTACGTTTTACAATAAAACATCAAATGGTTCAATCTAAGGTACTGGTTTTGGTAATAAGAAAACAAAACCAGGCGTAAGTTTAGTTTAGTTTTAGGTTTTAAAAGCTATAATAAATGTAGGTTTCAGAAATCTACTAAAATGATTGTTTTTACCAATTATACGACCAGGCCCTATTATCATTTATGTTTAATCTTTATAAATGAGTAAAAAAATAGTATATTTTAAATGTGTGCGAGAGATTCTCCTTCACTCAAAAACCATTAAACGCCAATCACGAGTCTGACAGGAGCTTTTCTGACGGAACTTTTTCTTCACAACAAATGTCTTCGCTTTAGTAACTGACAGTAATGTCATATTTTAGCTATTAGGCTATTGTATTTGAAAATCAACGTAAATTGTACTTAATTTGTCTTCCGGGAAACATGCAAGTATCTTCTGTTGCTTCTGAAGGGCAGTACTAAATAAATCAAAATTATATTTAAACAAAATAAGAAAAATTTGGACATCTTCATCCTGTTCAAAAGTTTTCACCCCCCGGCTCTTAATGCGCCGTGTTTCCTTCTGGAGCATCAGTGAATGATTCAACCTTTTTTAATAGTTGTGTTTGAGTCCCTCAATCTTCCTCATTGTGAAAAGATGGATCTTAAAATCATACAGTCATTGCTGAAGAGGGTTCAAATATGAAAAAGGGCTGGAAAACTGAAGAATGTGCAGGACCTGGAGGATTTTTCTGAAGAACATTGGGCAGTTTAACTGCTCAGGACAAATAAGGGACTCGTGAACAACCATCACAAAACAAAAAAACAGCCGTGGATCATCCAGGGAACGACACACACACACAGCCGTGGATCATCCAGGGAACGACACACAGCACTGAGAAGTAATGGTTCAGAAACTTTTTATCAGGGTTATTGTAATAAATTCAGCCATTTTTTTGTCTTGTGGACTATATGTAAACATTTTTTTAAGTAAAATATCTTATTCAGGACAGTACTAAATAAAAAATAACGTATTTTATATGATCCCGCTTATTTAGTTAAAATTATTCCCATTTTCACAGATTCTGCAAGCGGTTCACACACTTTTTCATGCCACTGTAAGATCATTAGAGTGAAGGATTAGTTATGAGGAAATCGTGGAAACGCAGTGCTTTAATGTTTTATAGAAACACCAGTAAAGATCCACCCTGATTACTGCTGGTCACACTGATATGGTATGAGAAGTTATTTCTGTATTTCTCACATCTCTATGTAGTGGGTTCATTTATTTTTGGGTGACGTCAGGAATTTCAGACCACATAGTTTCCGGCCAAATGATTTAAAGCGGGCATGGCGTGACACTGCGGGAGGCACGCTTATGGTGGTTTGGTGGGAACGCGGAGAGTTTCTGCACACCGTGTACAGCTTGTACCATTTGTTGCTTGTCCCAGTCCATGTTGCCGATTGTACTCGGGTAGGTCGTTAATTTACTATGTGTAAAAGAAAAGAGTTGTGTGGTGTGTTTGAGCGTGTACGTTTTGCTTTGTAGCGACAAACTGCCAGCGCGGTCATTGATTGGGAGCTGCACGTCTTGTATCATGGCGTTTCCCTGTCCATGTTGCTGATAAGACTCTGGGGCCCGTTGCATAAACTAAGCCATTATGTTAAGACAGTGTCTTAAGATCTAGTATGAGCCACTAGCAGTTAGGCAAGTGGCATTCAGTCTTACTTTTCATATCAAATTAGGCCAGTCTTATGTTTTTATGTAACTGATTTAAAAAAAATTATGAACAGTCTTAAAGAAAAAAAATGTATGTCTAACTTGTAAGACTAGTCTTAATGGTTTATGCAACCGGCCCCTGGTAGGTCAGTGGATGTTTATCATGTGCTATCAGTATTTGATTGTTTTTAAGTGCGTGTTCTGTTTGTTTCATTATAGTAAATGCAGCAGCGCGGTTGCTGAACTTGAGTAATAATGACGTGTTCTAATTAATATAGGAAACATTGTGGAGGTAATTTGAATATATTAATAGTTTTATAAAGTGTACGTTATTAAAACAAATGGTCGAAATGTAATTTGTATAATTTTTATAGGGTTTGAATATAGGTGTTTCTATTTGTAATTCTGTTTTGACAGACTTGATTGTAATTAGACCACTGTTTTTCCCAGTATTGAATGTTTATTTACTATTGCTCTTTTTGTTTATTTCTTTGTATTTTTATTTTATTTCGTTAGGTGAATTTTGTATAGTTTGTTTCCACTTTATTTTTATTTGGTTGATTTGGTTATGTGAAATATTGTATAATTGATTGTTGTTTTCTTTATATTTTTATTTGGTGGAGTTAGGGGGGCCTTGTATTGGATGAGACGGTATCCCAGCTACTAGGGTGTGGTGTGTGATGCAGTGATAACACTACCAGTTGATGTATTTAACGATTGTATATAGCCTTGCACGGGTGGGCGTCACAAGTTTTATGGTTGTACTAGAAATAGCTGAGACTGTTACTTCCAAATTAAGACTTTTGGTCTAAATGAGTCCATCTGGTCCCCTTATTCCTGCCATTTTGTTTACATTTTGAGCACCAGTCACGACTGCAAAGCCCTGCAAAGAGTGGTGCGCTTATCCGAGCGCATCTCAGGCTCAGCTCTCCCGTCTCTGCAGGACATCTTCACCAAACGCTGCAGAGGTAGAGCTACTAAAATCATCAGAGACATTAATCACCCTGCAAACTCTCACTTCACCCTTCTGCCATCTGGTAAGCGCTTCCGTAGCCTGATGGCAAAGACTGAAAGACTCAGGAGGAGTTTCTTCCCCCAGGCCATCAGACTCCTGAACTCAGTCACGTGACTCACTTCACCCACGCACACACATAAACATACAGTCTTTTAACATTAACATCCACATACTGCAATTGCACTGCACTTTACGTCCCTATTGTTACTGCGTAACAACCTGTAATAAACCTTGCACATTATACTTCTTTATATATACATATTATATATTTTATGTTAACCACTTATTTTTAAGTCTACAGTTTATCTCACTTATCATATCCACATATTTTTTATATTTTTATTTTTATCTTATTTCCTATTTTTATCTTTTACTTGACTTATTTATAATTCTACTTATGTTAATACTTTTTATTCTAATTTTATTCTATTTCTATTTAATTTCTTGTAACTGTTATTTGCACTGTCCATGGAGCGGACCTGTTTACATTTCACTGCCAGTTGTATATTGTGTATATAACTGTGTATGTGACAAATAAAACTCTTGAATCTTGAATTTATTTTGTATTGTATTTTGTTAATATATTGATTTGTTTCTCTTTTCATTTGTTTTGTTTGTATATTAGATTCTATATAAGTTTAAGAAATTGTTTTTCTTTTAAAGAAATAAAAACCATGTACTACTCTAGAGGCCATGTTTTCATTTAATTGAACCACTTGAGCGGGTATACTGCCCCCATTGGGTTTATCCAGATTGGCGTATACCAATCCTGTAACATCTAGATTTATCTTTTCCTGTATTCTTCTGCACTATTTCTGACGGGAAGGACACATGAATGTTTGTGCTGTGAAAACAGTCTCTATCCGGTGTAGAAACTCTTCAGTGAATCCGCCTCAGGGTTTTCATGTGATCAGGTGAGCTCTGACACTCTGAAGAACAGGTATTACAACTCCTCCTTCAGGAAACACTTCGAAAACAAGTTAAAACTTTCATGGAGGAGAAGACGCCATCTCGGACTCTTTCACCAGTCACACTTCACGGTTAGTTATTTGCTTCTGATATTATGTCTATACATGTATATTATCACACGTGCGTCGTTAGATCCGTGTATCTGTAGTCATTGAATCCTGTGATGTTGGGGACTGAGTAACAGTGAAGCGCTTGAAGCAGCAGGAACTTCACACTTCTCCAGTGATCTGCTGAAGATCTGTGTGAAGACTGGGCTCTGAATCACTGATCCAGTTCATCTCACAGCCGTTCAGTGTAGGGATAAACCAAAGTCAACATTCTGGGCCGAAACCAAATTTTAATTATTATTCGTTCCTTATTTTAAATATTTTTTGTACAATTGTATTATCATTAAACTTTTTTATTAAATTCAATAATTTTCCTGAATCTGGATTTAAAAACAAGCCAATAAAATAACCTAAAGTGTAACAAAAGTTGGGCAGAAAATTAGCCCATATAAAATAATATTAAATGTCAGTATCAATATAATATTCATCATTCAGTTCTATACAGCAGAATCAGATGTTTTAAGTAGACTAGTACTCGTTCATTTAAAAGGTTAGTTCACCCAAAAATGAAAATTATGTCATTAATGCTCCTCCTTGAACTGCCACCTTAACGTGGTGGAGGGTTTTGAGTACCCGAATGAAGTCTGGGCATCTCTGCTTAGACTGCTGCCCCCGCGACCCGGCCCTGGATAAAGCGGAAGAAGATGGATAGATGTCATTAATGACCCTCATGTCGTTCCACACCCGTAAGATCTCCATTCGTCTTCGGAACACAGTTTAAGATATTTTAGATTTAGTCCGAGAGCTTTCTGTCCCTCCATTGAAAATGTATGTACGGTATGCTGTCCATGTCCAGAAAGGTAATAAAAACATCATCAAAGTAGTCTGTGACATCAGTGGGTTAGTTCGATTTTTTTAAAGCATCAAAAATACATTTTGGTCCAAAAATAACAAAAACTACGACTTTATTCAGCATTGTCTTCTCTTTCGGATCTGTTGTCAATCCGCGTTCACGACTCTGCAGTTACACTGCAGACGTTAGACGCTGCTGACGTGTTATCTGGTGAAAGATGTTACCAGATAACACGTCAGCAGCATCACTGCAGACAGAAAGCTCTCTGACTAAATCTAAAATATCTTAAACTGTGTTCCGAAGATGAACGGAGGTCTTACGGGTGTGGAACGACATGAGGGTGAGTCATCAATGACATAATTTTCATTTTTGGGTGAACCAACCCTTTAAGCCATTAGTCAACTAATCACACGTTTATATTCATTTAATTACACTGTAAAAAATTATCACGATTTTAATGGTAAATTACTGTAAAAATGCTACAGTTAAAAACGGTTAACTGGTTAACAGAAAGCCTCCGTACTATATACAGTGAATATCTCTAATAGATCTAACCTCACATTTAATGTAATTTCACAGTAAAATACAGTTAAATTAAATTACACTTTTTGTAAGTGAAAAAGAACAAGTCGTGTAATTTACAGTGAAAAACTGTAAATTGATATTCCCAGAATTCCCTGCGTGACTTTGATGTATTTTCGTTGAAATAACTGTTTCTTCTTAGTTTTTTCTAGATTCAGTTAATGAAATATGGTTATTTAGGCTACTGTAAATTTAACTTAAATCTGTAAAACCTACGATGTTGCTACCAAATTTATGGTAAAATTCTGTGCTCAAGTGTACGCATAAAGCTTGCCAGAAAGCACCAGCAAAAGTAATGATTATGAATGTGTCATAACTAAATACGTTTTCAAGCTTATAGATATATTTCTCATGTCTGTGGCAAGTATACGCTGAGTTTCGGTTCATTCATGTGATGCGCTACAGAGATGGCAGAAAGCACAACATGTTGTGTTATGAGTGTACACAAAAGGAGACCCTTTAGAGTGTGGAATAATGTATTACTCTCATCTCTATGACAAAATGACGGAGTATTTTTAAACTGAAAGAAGGCAAGTGATGGTGTGCTATACTTTAACTGCCTTCAACACTCCTCATGAACACTGGATATGTGCCTAATAATGGTGCTCATTTATCTAGGTTAGCATTAGAGCGAGAAGACATGTGAAGCTGATACTTACATGTTTTGACTGATAAGCATTATTTGAGGTCGATGGTAATAGGAGAATGTTTGTATTTCCTGCCTGATATACTGTAATTACCGCAAGGACCCCTGTTAACAATCTGTCCATCGTGGACTGCATGACCACCACTAGTTTTGTTTTTCTGTGACTAACAGACTAATACAATTTTGGCCTCTTCTATTCGACTAATTTTCCGATTTGACCAGTGTTGCCCAGCACAGCTATACCACACCATGATGCAGTAGGGCTACTGCAAACAGAAACCAGTCCAAGGAAATTAATGTGGGAGTGATATTTGAGCTGACTTTGGGGAGGGGCAGGGCAGTATATATTAGGGCAATAATTGTCGGTGCATCCCTAGTTCAGTGGGTTCAAATCTGGGCTTTATGCAGTCAAACAAGTTCTTCCACAGTAAACCAGTACTTTATGAACATCATAAGAAAAGGATCCTCCACTATAACATCTGCAACTCTTTACAAGAAGGGTTGAATCATTATCACAAGGGGAGTCTGACTATTGTTTTCCTTTACTAATTTGCTAAAAATGTATTACACAAAAACCAGCGTGATTTCAACCACATCAATGACCTCCAATGATTGGTGTGCGCTTTCCTCATCAACTTTAGAGCATCCTGCTGGAGTTGTTGTTGCCGTTCTACAAGGGAATATCCTGACTGTCTCGGATTTGGAGGATGAGTAACAAGTCGTTCAAGGGGACCTTTCAACTGCCTGCCCAGTACTAGTTCAGCAGGTGAGTGTCCTGTGGTCTCATTGTGAGCAGTGTTAAAAGCAAAACAAAATTCAACCAGCCACCTGTCCCAGTCCCGATGGCTTTCACCTACAAAGGATGCAATCATGGTCTTGATGGTTCTGTTGACTTGCTCTGAGAGATTTGTTTGAGGGTGGTAGCTGATGGTGAGCTTCCTTGTTATTCCCCATCTCTTAAACAGATCCTTCATCAACTAGCTTAGAAACTGGGGCCCGCAATCTGACAGTAGGAATTTCGGAACTCCCCACCTCGTAAACACTTCTTATTGTAGAATCTGGTAGATTTGATGTGTCTTGCTATCCTATCTCTGATGGAAAACAGTTTAACCCACTTGGTGAAGTAATCGATGCCAGAAGACACATATTTCCCTTTTTACTTTTAGGAAGGGACCCCATAAGGTCCCCCCCTAGCATGTAGCCAGGCTGCTCCACCTCCGTGGACTGCAGGAAACCTGAGGGTTTGGTGTTACTGGGTTAATATTTCTGTCAGACTGTGCATTCCTTCACATACTTCCATACATCTTTGCGCACTTCCGGCCACCAGGCAATCTCTAGGATTTTCAAAAGTGTCTTCATTCGACCCAGATGTGCCCCAAGTGGATTGTTATGGAAATAATTGATGAAGGTAGTGGTTAGAATCTAGGGTACTACTAGCTGGTACTTTGTGCCCGCAGCAAAGGCGACACTATGTACAACACCCCTTGTTGGACTTCCCATCTAATGCGGTTGATGTCATCCGTGATCCCAAGCCTCCCCTTTAATTCACTCACCTCAACATCCTCACTCTGGGCTTTCAATATTTCTGCCATGGTTGAAGGGATGTCCAAATTCCAATGGGAGGATTGCTCGTCAACTTACACCGCTAAGGGGATGCTGCCATGTTGAGCTCTCGTCAAGGCATCGGGCATTACATTCATCCATCCTTTTCGGTATTGTTCCTGGAAGTGAAACCGCTGGAGTCTTAAGGTCCAGCTTGTCAGCCGAGAGGTGGTTTTGGGCGAGTTAAAGGCCCAGGTCAAGGCAGCATGGTCTGTATACACCACGAATGGTAAGGCAAGGCAAGGCAAGGCAAGTTTATTTGTATAGCACATTTCATACACAGTGGCAATTCAAAGTGCTTTACACAGAAATTAAGTTAAAACAGTCATAAGTGAAAAAAAATAAAAATATATATAGTATAACAGTTATAATAGGAATTAAAAGGAAATAAAAATAAAGATGAAATCAAAATAAAAAATAATAAAAAATAAAAAGTATAATTAAAAACTAGAAATAAAACCGGGTTAAATTGAAACATAATTAAAGTGCAAGCAGTTCGGACAAAGCACAGAGCTCATTGAGAAAATGTATAAGATAAGGTGCAATCAGTCGGACGTACAGTGGCACAGCTCATTCAGTAAATGCACAGCTGAACAGATGTGTTTTGAGTCTGGATTTGAAAGTGGCTACTGTTGGAGCACATCTGATCTGTTCAGGAAGCTGGTTCCAGCTATGGCTGGCATAATAGCTAAAAGCAGACTCTCCTTGCTTTGAGTGAACCCTTGGTATTTCTAATTGACTTGATCCTGATGATCTGAGTGATCTGTTGGGTTTGTATTAAATCAGCATATCTGCAATGTATTGAGGTCCTAGGTCATTGAGTGATTTATATACAAGTAATAGTACTTTAAAATCGATCCTAAATGTAACTGGAAGCCAGTGTAAAGACCTGAGGACTGGTGTGATATGGTCATATTTTCTGGTTCTGCTCAGGATCCTGGCAGCAGCGTTCTGTATGAGCTGCAGCTTTCTAATGGTCTTTTTGGGAAGGCCAGTGAGAAGACCATTACAATAATCCACCCTGCTGGTGATAAAAGCATGAACGAGTTTCTCTAAGTCTTGCCTGGAAATAAAGCCTCTAATTCTTGCAATATTTTTCAGATGATAGTAAGCTGATTTAGTTATTGCTTTGACATGGCTACTGAAACTCAGGTCTGACTCCAAAATCACACCAAGATTCCTGACTTGATTTTTTGATTTCAGGCCTTTAGCCTCAAGATATGCATTCACCTTGAGAATTTCATCTTTGTTTCCTAATGTAGTGATTTCAGTTTTGTCTTTGTTTAACTGAAGAAAGTTTTGGCACATCCAACTGTTAACTTCATCAATGCATTTACATAGAGAGTCAATGGGGCTGTAGTCATTAGGTGATAGGGCTAAGTAGATCTGGGTGTCGTCAGCATAGCTGTGGTAAGCCATTTTGTTATTTTTCATTATTTGGTTGAATAGGAGTGGTGCAAGAATTGATCCTTGTGGGACTCCGCATGTCATGGATGTCCACTCAGACTTATGGTCACCTATACTCACATAATAACCTCTCCCTTCTAAGTATGACCTGAATCATTTGAGGACCATTCCAGAAAGCCCAACCCAATTTTCTAGCCTGTCAAGAAGTATGTTGTGGTCAACAGTGTCGAATGCAGCACTGAGGTCCAGTAGTACCAGAATTGATGTTTTGCCTGTATCTGTATTGAGGCGAATATCATTTATAATCTTTATGAGCGCTGTCCAGTGCCGGCCCGTGGCATAGGCGGAATAGGCAAATGCTAGGGGCGCCACTCATCCATAGGGGCGCCAAAATGTATTACTGATACTATTTTATTAATATTAATTCGAAATATTAACTTAACTAAGTCCCCCGCATCTTCCCGGTCTGCCTCATCAATCTCCCCCGCCGAGCTACTTGAAGTGCGTCAGAAATATAACGCGCGATCAGTTTAACGTTGGGAATTTGTTGTGTCGCGTCGCCTCTCCGCCGCATCTAATGTAGACAGGATTGCTTTCATTTTTTACGGTGCTTGGCCGCTCGCGTCAGGTGTAGACACGGTGAAAGTTGCCTGATATGATGGATGGCCGAATTGTAGTGTCAAAAAAGACAGAAGTCCTCTGATGCAGGGAAGATAAAGGACACACTGCAAAAATGCTCTTCTTACTTAGTATTTTTGTCTTGTTTCTAGTCTAAATATCTAAAACTTCTTAAATTAAGATGCATTTACTAGATAAGTAAAATTGCATAAGATATATTTTCTTGTTTTCTTGAAAATAAAATCAAAATTAAGTGAGTTTATGCTTAAAACAAGCTAAATGATCTGGGGTGAGAAAAATAATCTAGTTTCTGATTAAATATTGTTTCTTGTTTCCGTCCCAAACAGAAATAATATCATTTTTCTCACCCCATTTGGCAGATCATTTAGCTTGTTTTAAGCAAAAACTCACTTCATTTGAGTGTTTTTTCCCCCCAGAAAACAAGAAAAAATATCTAATGTCATTTTAGTAAATACATCTTGATTTAAGAATGTTTAGATATTTGGACTGGAAACAAGAAAAAAATACTAAATAAGAAGAGCATTTTTTGCAGTGTAAAGACAGGTAACATGATGTAGGCTAATGAATGTACAGTTTATTTAATTGCATAGTAGTAAAATACTAATGTTTGCTAATTCATTCCAGTTTTACCTTAAACTTTATGCAAACAGCTGTTCTGGGTTCTCCAGAGGCCACAGCCAGTGTGATTTTGTAAATAAAAATGCATGCAATTTCACTTTTTTAATAGCCTAATGTTTTTACTCTACAGTTGTGCAGTTTTAAGGGGACATATGGTAATTTTAAAATGTATTTGCCAAAATAAATAATGATATTTATATACAGGTTTATTTAAAATAGCAACATTTTATTTAAAATTCACATTAAATATCTACATTTCTCAGTTTAATTCATGGTGAAAACATGAATGTGCATAGTTTAGTGGAAGATTGCTGCCATCTACTGGAAAACAAACACTTTTGCTAGTTCTCAATTAATAGTTTGTGCATGAATGCTATTACTCTTGCTATTTGTGTTAAGGCTGTAATGTGGCATAGGTGCTATTTTTGCATAGTTTAACTATCATCAGCCTTTTAAAAAATAAAATAATAATAATAATATCATGAACATAATGATGGGGTAGAATGGACTGGGCATCATATAAAACAACAACAATGAAAATAAAAATAAAAACATCAATGCATTACAAAAATAAAACCGTAGTAATTCCACAACTTAGACTGATAACATGTAGTGCTAAACCTTACAAGGGGCACCAAGTAAAATCTTGCCTAGGGCAGCAAATTGGTCAGGGCCGGCCCTGGCGCTGTCTCTGTGCTGTGATGCGGTCGGAAACCAGATTGAAAATTGTCAAAGTATCCGTTTGAGTTCAAGAATTTGTTCAGCTGACTGAAAACCACTTTTTCAATGATCTTGCCTATGAAGGGAAGATTTGAGATTGGTCTGTAGTTGCTCAATATGGAGTTATCCAGATTTCTCTTTTTAAGGAGAGGCTTTACTACTGCGGTTTTAAGGGAGTTTGGAAAAGTCCCAGAAAGAAGTGAGGACCACTTCTAGGAGATCTGCTTCTAAACAGTTAAACACACTTTTGAAAAAAGAAGTGGGGAGTGTGTCAAGAGCGCAGGTTGATGTTTTAAGGTGCTGTACCATTTCTTCTAAAATTTTACCATCAATTGCTTCGAAATCAGTCATGATAACTTTCTGAGGCTGTGGTCTGATCTGACTCACCTCAGAGCAACTGAACGATGTGCTGATCGCATTTCTGATATTAATGATTTTCTCGGAGAAGAAGGAGGCAAACTCACTACATTTGCTGTCTGAGAGCATTTCACTGGGAATGTGACTCGGGGGGTTTGTTAGTCTCTCTACAGTAGCAAAAAGAGTGCGTGTGTTGTTTATGTTTCTGTTTATAATATTTGAAATGAAGGTCTGTCTAGCTTTGCCTAGTTCCACATTGAAAGCACGAAGACTGTCTTTATAGATCTTATAATGGACTACAAGTTTTGTCTTTCGCCACATGCGTTCAGATTTCCTGCATTGTCTTTTCATTAATTGCACTGCTGTTGAGTTTCTCCAAGGTGCTTTTTGTTTGCCACTCTTTTTTCTGACTTTTACAGGAGCAATGTCATCAATTACACTCTTAACTTTTGAGTTAAAAGAGTCAAGGAGAAGATCAACAGAGTCTGCAGATATGCTTGGTGTTAGAGATATAGCCTTCATAAACAGCACACTAGTGTTCTCATTTAAGCATCTCTTTTTGACAGAGACAGATCTAGTTTCAATGGCAGGAGAGATTGATATATCAAAGAAAATACAGAAATGATCAGACAGTGCTACATCCTTAATAACTATCGATGAAATGTTTAGCCCCTTACTGATAAGTAAATCTAGAGTGTGTCCACGATCATGTGTGGGTCCGTATACATGTTGTGTCAAATCAAAAGTGTTAAGAACAGTCATGAGATCTTTTGTTGTACTGGATTCAGCATTGTGAATGTTAAAATCCCCAGCAATAGCAAAACAGTTATACTCAGATGAGATTGCTGATAACATCTCTGTAAAGTCATCAATAAAGGCCGGTGAATATTTCGGAGGCCTATAAATAATGATAAGCAGGATGCGTGGTGCACCTTTTAGCACAATGCCCAGATATTCTAGAGACAAATAATCACCAAATGATACTTGCTTACATTGATAGACATCTTTAAATAGAGCTGCGACCCCTCCACCCCTTCTGATTGGTCTGCAGACACTCATAAAAGTAAAGTTAGGAGGGGCTGTTTCATTGAGGACTGTTGCACTGCAGCTGTCTTCTAGCTACGTTTCATTTAGAAGCAAAAAATCTAGGTTGTTTGTGGATATTAAGTCGTTGACTAGAAATGATTTGTTTTTAAGTGAACGGATGTTTAAAAGTGCTAACTTAACAGTATTAATTTTAATTTTTTCCCCCACAGTAATCTTAGTTTGACAAGTAACAGGCAGCAGATTAGATGGGTTTGCCATACGGCCTGAGAAAGCCTTGGACTTTCTATCACGTAACAGAACAGAAATAGAGAAAGATAGAGACACACTGGGCTCACGCTTGTTTTGTAAACATTTGATAAGATTGCTGTTGACGTTGCGAGGACCCAGAACACGTCACTGAGAGCTGGTATCAGTTGTTTTTGGTGCAGATGGAGGAGGGTGTGTGCCATGGCGTTGTGACCGAAGAAATCTCACAGGAGGAGGGGCAGAGCGAGCTGGGCCCACAGTCTTTGGTGGTTGTGGAGCTCGACGCTCTTTGGTTGATATCTGGGGGCTCGCAGCGATCGAGTGTGATTGTCTGTTTCCAGTATAAACAAAATCCATTTTCTCTGTGAAGCTCAGAGGCGGGGATGCTGTTGATATGTTATTGTCTGGTTCAAGGAGTGACATTTCTTCCAGCCTATTGCTTATATCACATATAAGTTGTAAAAGTTCACCAGTCTCACCCCTGATGGTCCCCATTTTTACCAGTTCCTCCACAGACTCCACAGTATGGGCTGAGATGTTACTGTTTAGTGGCTCGATCTGTGTCATTTGGACCAGTTCTAATTCGTCACAGTCTATCTGTGGTGAGCTCTGAGGGCGGGGCTCTGCTGGGAGTGTATCCATGAGAAGTGGTTGTTGTGGCTGCGTGGTGTTATCATTGTCCTTGTGGGGTGTATCAACCGCATGTCCATTCAGATGCTGAAATGAAGTCCTGTGATCGTACTTTACTGGTGTGTGTGTGCTATCCAGGTTGAGTGGGTTAGCATACACAGCTGAAGGATGATGAAGGGAAAAATAAATATTGTCCTTTAGCACTCTTGCACCGAGTTTGTTTGGGTGGAGGCCATTTGATGTAAACAGTTGTCTCTGACTCCAGAAGAGATTAAAATTGTCGATAAAGTTCACTCCCTTCATGTTGCAGGTTTTTTGCAGCCATGTATTAAGCCCAAGTAGCCGTGAGAACCTATTTGTTCCTCTTGCTGGAAGTGGTCCACTGATGAACGGCTGAACTTTCAGTTTTCTAAGTGTGTCAAAAAGTTCATTGAAATCCCTCTTTAGAAGTTCTGACTCCTCTCTCTGAATATCGTTCTTTCCCACATGAATGATAAGTCGATTTGAAGTCTTATGTTTCATCAGAATGTTCTTAAGTTCCCTGTTTACAACTGTTGCTTGTGGAAGGCAGCGTGTAGTTGTATCCCTGCTGCTAATGTTTCTGATTGTTGAGTCGCCCACTAACAGAGTCCTGGGCTCGGCTGCGCTCTGAGCTGAGGGCCGCTGTCTGCTCGACCTTGAGCGCCTGTTAGCATCAGTGTTAGCTGCGGGCTGATTCAATCTGTGTTCGGTCACATTTATCACGTTTGGGGATTACTCACCCACATTCATTAGCACTTCAAATCTGTTTTCAAGATGTATATTTGGTGGTAGAAAACTAGTGTTTGCAATCCTTGTGTCTGGGGTAGAGCATGCTACTGCGGCAATATGTGATGCTCGTGACAATCTGATGTCTCGAGTGCCTTTTGGTCTTGCTCCCTGTTTGTTCCATCGATTAGTGTGTTGATCAGTTACTTGTTTCTCTACATGTTGAGTAGCACTATATTTATGGGACTCACCGGCAGTGTGCAGAGGGCGATCATGATGAAGCTCTGCTGTGTGATTCGTCTGGTTGGATGGTTCCGCAAATAACTTTGTTTCAAGAACTGCAATCCTTTGTAAAAGTCTGTGGCAGTTTGTGCAGCAAGTAGATTCTAGAAGAGGCATTTTCTTATCCTTTTGAATGTAGGCAGCTGTGTTTTCCCTTCTCCGGAATGTAAGCTGGAGGCAGTGGGAGGCTGGTCGTTGAAATATTCCGCTTTTTGTTTAGGAATTCAGTCACCAGAGTTTCTAATTTATCATTGGAGTCAAGCTTTGTCGTTTGAGCACTGTGCTGATTTGCTGAAGTTATAAAATATAGAAGCGATAGAGCAAAGCGCGGAGCAGTAAGCAAGAGCGTCCGAACAGTAGCGAAGCAGGAAGAATTGTCACCAGAATATCATCCACTATGTTCACGACTCCATCTAAGCCTTCTAGTCTTTGTGCAATGCATTTCTGAAACACTTCTGGAGATGAAACTATGCCAAATGGAAGTCTCAAAAATCGGTATCTCCTGTTAAAAGTGCATAGTCTGGAGCTCTCTTCATCCAGCTGTACTTGCCAAACCCCATGATTGGCATCAAGCACTGAGAATACTTTGGCATTTGGCATCTCAGCTGCTATTTCTTCAATTGTGCGCAATGGGTAGTGTTCTCTCTTGATGGCTTTGTTAAGATATAAGATAAGATAAGATATAAGATATCAAGGCATATCCTGAGTTTCCCTGGTTTCACTACCATAACCACACTGTTAACCCAATCAGTGGGCTCGCTTTGCTTCATGATTACTCCAAGATCTTCCATTCTTGTCAGTTCCATTTTGACCTTGTCCTTCACAGCTATGGGTACTTTCCGTGGTGCATGAATGACTGGAGCAACATCTGGGTTGAGCTGAATATTGTGCAGTCCTGGTACACATCCTAAACCAGTAAACACATCCTGGTATTCACTCAGAATGTCAGTTTGGTCTTTGTTCTCTACTTTGAACACTCTTTTAATCAGTCCAAGTTTTGAGCATGCTTCTCTTCCCAGAATTGCTGGTGAATGTTTATCTACAACTTGGAGTTCTAGATCAAACTCAGTGTCTTTGTAACCACATTGAAGCCTTACTTTACCCTTTGTCTCCATCGTGTGGCCAGAATATGTAACTAACGGGCAGTTTGACTTCTTCAGAGGTGTCTTCTTGTTAGAGGCTTTCTCAGAGTCTTTGAAAGACAACATGTTGCACTTCTCCTGTGTCTAGCTTAAAGGTCAGTTTGCAGTTGTTTATTCTGAATTCCTGAGTTCTTGTTTCCCCTTTCCATGGTAGAGACTGCATTCATTTGTGTCAGCCATTTTCTTGCTGTTTGCTCATTTCGTTCAATTTCGATAGTACCTATAAACAATTCAGCATCTTCTTGTTGTTCTTTCTCATGGACTTTTCTCCAGTCTTCTAGGTTTGCCTTTTTGTTTTGGTGTTTTGCACATGCGGCTAAATGCAGGTTCTCCTGTTCACACACACACGCACACACACACGCACACACGAGCACACACGAGCACACACACGCACACGCGCACACACACACACACACACACACACACACTTTCTCCCGTACACACTCACACACACACTTTCTCCCGTACACACTCACACGCACTCTTCTGTACACACACTCACACACACACACACAGTAAGACACACACACACACACACACACACACACACACACACACACACACACACACACACACCCTAAAACACACACATGCACTCACTCACTCACACACTCACACGCACACACACACGCACACTCACACACACACACTCACTCACACAAACGCACACACACACACACATGCACACACTCGCATACACACACACACACGCACACACACTTATGGGTGGAAATACTCAATCTGAAATGTAATACACAAAATCACAATGTATTTCTGTGCTTAAATTTAAATTTTCCAATACATATGTGCAACGTTTGGTGCAAAATTAAAGTATCATTTACATTTGCCATTTCCTACACTAGTTTTACAGTTTTTTACAATCACTTAGTTACTATTTTCAGAACCTTGATGCCATTTTTCACAACTCTAGACACAAAACGGTTATCACTTGTAACACAGGCTATCTAATGTTCAAAACATTACATTGTGCATTCACATCTTTAAAGAAATCTTGCACTTGCACAATCATTGGTTCAAAAAACAAATTTACTGTGAAATACCATTGAAACATAACTATAGATCACCCACACAGAAGCAACTGATAGTTTCACTGTGTTATTGTTCGTACAATCATTAAATATTGTAGAACAAAATAAGTGATACAGGTTTCATTATGGTACTACATGTACAGTAAATCTCTGTAAAAGTACTGCAGTAGTAGAGAGAATACTACAGACACAGTGGAATCATTGAACAAAGTTTTTAATATATTGATGCAAAACTACAGTACAATCACAACATAGGTTTATTTATAAAACTAATCATCAAAAATAATTATCTATGAAATAGAAAAGAAAAGACAGTACTGTAAAACATCAAATGTAGTGTTCTTGCTTGATAGTACTAGAAACAAAACATGAGTGATTACTGTACTTCTGCATTGTCATAAACTCTGTGTTGTGGATTTGGCCACAGGTTCTCATCTACATCACAATGGATGTTTCCATTAGCCAAACATCTTGGGAAAAACCTTCGGGCATGGCGAATCCAGGCCTGACACTGGTCTGCTGTAATGTCATTGCAGGCTTCATCATGGCCTGGAGAAGAGTGACTTGTTCATGAGGGTGCCTATCATGAACCTTCCATCTCCATGCGGAGAAAAATTCCTCAATCGGGTTAAGGAAGGGAGAGTATGGGGGTAAATACAGGGTGGTAAATTGTGCATGGGCCTGAAACCATGCTTGCACCACATGAGCATGATGGAACCTGACCTTGTCCCACACAATGACATAGGTCACACCTTCAGCTCTACAAACCTGATCGAGCTCATCAAGAAAGGTGACAAGGAGAGCTGCATTATATGGTCCAATATGAGGTCTGCGTCCCACCACACCATCTTCTGATATAGCCGCACACATGGTGATGTTGGCCACACGTTGTCCAGGTACTTGGATGGTTGCCCGCTGGCCAATGAAATTCCGACCTCTCCTCCTTGTCTTGGCCAGATTAAAACCTGCCTCATCCAAATATATGAATTTGTGATGGTCGTCATCAGCATCCAGCTCCATCACCCTCTAAAAATACATTTTGGAAAGAGATTTAGAGATACTGTACAATGTAGAATTTTGGGGAATGTTTTTACAACAGCCATCTTGAAACTGAACTCACCTGAACATACTCAGTCCTCATTTGCTTCACTCTGTCTGCATTTCTTTCGAAAGGCACATGATATAGTTGTTTTATAGATACCTGGTGCCTTTTCAGTATGCGTGCAATAGTCGGCAAACTTATGGATCCCACATTGTTGAACATGTCTTCATTGTCCAAGATATGCTGGCGAGTTTCTGTAAGGCGAATATCATTTCTGGCCCGAACCAAATCGACCACAGCCTGCTCCTGTTGGTCAGTTAGAATTTTGCCTCTGCCTCCACTATTTGGCCTGGTCTCAATTCTACAGGGAAAATTAGAGTAAGAAGACACTTGGTCACATCACCTATTCTGTGATACACGTTGGTATGCAGTCATTTGACAATTGAGAGTAGCATAATGTTTAGTGCATGCTGATAACTTACCGGTTCTCATTGCGGAATGTTCTGATTATTGAGGCCACGGTTGACCTTCTGAGGTTTGGTTGAATCATTGCAGCCGCCTCAGTCATTGTCATGCCATGATTTATGACATGGTCTACAACTATTGCCCGAATTTCATTGGACACTCTATGCTGTTGCTGCCGCTGTCTTGGTCCGTGGTCTTGTCCTCTACCACGTTCCCACACCTCTCAAACGAGGCCCACGACCACCTCTCAGAAGGGCTGCCTGTCCCCTGCCATTCCTTTGACCAACACGTCTTCCTCGTCTTCCTCCCACCACTGCTTGACCTCCATTGTGACCTGGATCACCTGCTGGCTCCATGTTACATATCACTACGCTCTTGCAATTGGATCCCAATCAACTCTTTATATACTCATTCCACAAAGTGCACTCAATCATTAGTAACGAGTTGGCAGAATTGGACAAGCAATTACAAGGGCCTGAATACAGTGCAGTGCTGTCAATACTGTAAATAGTCTGAAAAGGTGTAACAGTATTTGGGACCATAGACACAGTGTCTGATGAAGCATTATGATACAGTAAAATATTACTGTAGGCTACATCCATGGGTATTGTAGTCTAATTGGTTCATGCTTCACACTTATTAGTGACAAGGAATCTCGTTATCTTGAAACTTTTATGATTGAACAAACATTGAACAAACTGTTCATGATTTACTGTAAACATGGAAGATTGTTTGTCTGTTTCCATACAACTATGCATTAAGAGTAATGCAACAGTTACTTATCATTTTGAGCAGTTGTATCAATTGATAGTTAGATCATTGTAAGGAAATGAATAGACACTCATTTGAAATGTAATGTGTGAATTGCCTTTTGAAATAGTAGTAATTTGATGTTAAGTTGTGTCATATTGAACAGGTGATTTTTGTTGAATGAACAAATGATCTAAGTTTTATGTGTATTATATCCAAGCAATTGAGAAAAGGGTTAGAGTTTTGAAAAATGTGCATTTTGATCATTGGTTGTGAGTTTTGTGTCTAGAGTTGTGAAAAATGGCATCAAGGTTCTGAAAATAGTAACTAAGTGATTGTAAAAAACTGTAACTAGGGATGCACCGAATCCAGATTTTTGGGGTTCGGCCGAATACCGAATCCACTGGTTAAGATTCGGCCGAATCTGAAACCGAATACCGAATCCTTCTCCCATCCTCAGTCCATTATCACAGTAAACACATTAATGAAGTAAACAACGTCCACAGCAGTGTAGGGATGCTATTGACCATTTAACCGAGAGTAAGAACTTTGACTGATTAATACTACCAGTTAAACGGTTTAAATGTTTTTAACGCTTTTTTGTTTGTTTGTTTTTTGATGCATGGTTTAGAAAAATATGCTGTATAGCGTTATTTGTTCACTCACGGAGCGCTCATGTGCAACCACAAACCAGATATATCTCGCAAAATGAAGCAATGGAAAAGCTTATACTGTGTGGGACCATTTCGACAGAAAAATACAGCAGTAGCACAAGCTCCTGACTGGTGGAAAGCAATGAATGGCGCTTCCCGAGGCTGGCCGCTCTAGCGAGGCGTTATCTCTTCCCGGGACATCAGTGCCATCTGAAGCCTTGTTTAAGGCTTTTAATAGTGTGGTTTTATGTCAAGTTTACTAAAGTAAACATTGTCGTGTATGTTCTTCTCGCCGCTGTTTCCTGATGGTTTATAGAAAAATTACCCCGAGTCGTCCTCTATCGTTTCAAGGAACTCCACAACGTAGAGAGCAGGAGGCGCGCGCTGTCATTGGATGCTCGCGCTGCGGAGACAGAAGGATTGAGGGTGTTTTCTGCCGCGAGTTTAACTGTCAACAGGCTGTGCTCCAGACTAACCCACATCACTTAGACATGTTACTTAAAAACAAACAAAAATCATACAAGGTGTGGATTGAGGTAGCCTAGGCCTTCTATTTTTATTTGAAAGAAGAAAAAACGATTCCGGTTCTTCAAAGCTTACGGATTCAGTATATTTTTGTTTTTGTCATCTTAATTTGGTAATTATTTAAGTGAAAAATATTTAGTGTAGGCCTATGTATTTTATTATTTTTATTTATATTTTATCTGATCTATATGCGGCTGTTTGCACGATAAAATAAAATACATTTTGGCTGCTGTCTGAAGATTCCTTCATGCTCAACTCGTATTCTCTCGGATGTTTCATACGCAAATGTTTTAACAGCGGCTGTTGTTTAGGGTCCTTGTCATCACGAGACAAATCGGCATTGCAAATTGAACACGTAGCTCGACTTGAATCGCCTTCTTTTGACTTAAAGTATCTCCTGCCACGTTTTCTGTTCATGAGTTCCATTTTCACTTTCAACGGCGGCATCATTACGTTCGCGCATAGTGCAAGCCTAGGGTTCGGGTTCGGTGGAAAAAAATTCTGAGGTTCGGCAGAAACCGAACCCCGTCAAAAAGCCCAATATTCGGCCGAGATCCCATCAGGGTTTGATGAACAATATCAGTTGTAAAGTATTTGTGTTTGTTCTGTTGAAATGATCTACTTCTGATTATTGACAGACTGAACCTCGTCAGGAAACTAAAGGAAGCAGAAGAGAGAGAGATGGGCGGGGTTTATTTGCTGTTGACGCCCGAAGCATCTGCGGGGGTCGTGGCATTGGTGTACTGGAGACAAGAATGCAGAAGGCAATAGATCAGGTTGGAAAGTGGTTACATGAACGGGGCTTTCGTTTATCTGTGGAAAAGACTCAATATATATGTTTGACTAAAAAACAGGTCAATCCTAGGCTAGATATTAAACTGCATGGACAATCACTCAAGCCAGAGAAGCTCATAAGATATTTAGGAATATGGTTTGACTCTAAACTTATTGGCATTGGTGTATTGGAGACAAGAATGCAGCTTCTAGAAGAGTGTTGGGAATATGGCCGTATTCATATCAGTAGCTTTGGGTGGAGTGGTGGAAAACAGGCAAAAGATATGGGAATAGACACTCCGGCACATTGCAGAACAATAAGGAAGACTACTATCCCACCATGGTTATTCTGCTTTCCATTGGTAAATATGGAAACAAAAGAAAATATAGCTGCAAGCAGCAACACCGGGGCCAAGCGCAACAGAAGCAAACAAGGAAGCTTTCAGCAGACCAACTGAAAAAATGAGTGAAGACATTTGAAGCAAAAATGTTAAAACCCCACGTTAAAACATTGAGTTGTATAGCGCCAATGCCATATTTAGTTTATAGCGCCACCAAGAGCCACAATCCTACCATTGTTTAATGTGTCCTCGGAGTGAGTCCATACATGTGTGTGTCAATTTTGGTGAAAATATCTCATTTTGTTTTGGAGTTATAGACATTTATATGAAAAAACACGTAAAAAATGACTGACACCTGACTTTGATTGGATTTTACTACCCCTTACTATCAATGTTTTGACATTTGGGTATTAGTGTTTAAATATCGACCTATGTTTCAGAATTCTGACGCTGGTTTCATCTCGATCAGACTAGCGGTTTCGAAGATATCAGCTAACATTTTATAAGCGCTAAATTATCACGCTGCACAAACCATACACCGAAACCTGGCAAGTCTGGTATCGTTGGACTCGGCAAGGATTCAGGAGACAAATAAAATAAGACAATCTCACCCAAAGTTATAAGCCTTTGAAAAAACAATCTCCACTAGGTGGCGCTTTTTCGAAACTTCTCAGGCTCCTTCAGGGCATCATGATGATGACCCAAACCGAGTTTCATAACAATCCGTTCATGTGTTCATAAAATACAGCATTTTAGCACATAAATCAAAATGTCCGACAGCCAAAATGGCCGATATGGTAAAATTGGATATCACATGACTCGGCATGCCATCCTGAATCTAAAGAGACCACTTTTATGATTTTTGCAAGTGCTTTGTAAAATTTGTTCACGCGTTTATCAAAAACAATTTGACGAATCAACTTGAATTCCATAACTTTTTGTCAGCACTGGCTGAAGATGATCTGGTTCAATTTTCATGCAAATTGGACGAACCGTCTAGGACGAGTTCGCAATAGTAGGCGATCGAATCGGCATGAGCTCAGGAATCAATTTAGTTTCTAACCATTAAGGTTCAAAAGTTATTAGCATAAACATGAGTACAAATTTGGACAGGTGGTGGCGCTAGTGGCACCAATCACTGGCAAAACAGTCGCAGCTATTCATCCCAAAATATAATGTTAACATCCAACATCAGATCAGCTCTCAGTTTCTACAGCTGAAATAATGGCCATTATTTTAGAGGAAGTTAAAGCACAAGGCATCTGTCATCTGTTCAGAGTCCATGTCTTCTTGATCAAGTCCTCAGAGTGGAACATCTGTATGTAGACAAGATCTTTTACAGGAGATAAATCAAATGAGTTTATATTTGTTTGTGTTCTGGCACACGTGGGAATTGAGGGAAATGAGAAGTTTGATGCGTTGAAGGCAGAGCATATAAACATACAAGTTCCACTTAGCAAATCAGAGATTAAAGTCATCATTAAAGATTATATTCATCAAATGTGGCAGGATATATGGGATCGGGAGGAGATTTCGACAACATTCAGAAAGAAGTGATGGTTAAAAAGCAGCGTAGTCTGGGACGGCAGGAGGAAACGATGATAACAAGGTTGAGAATAGGGCACACGAGATGAAATAGCGGCTGAAATGTAATAGGACAACATCAGACTGGATTATGCCTTCATTGTGGACAAGTGGAAAATGCCACACATGTACTCTTGACATGTAGAAAGTGTTCTGGAAAAAGGAGAGAACGAGAGACGGCGATGGGAAATGAATTAAAAACTCTATTGAGTATGCCTGGATCAAATCTATAATTAAGGATGTTATGATATTTCTGAGAGAAACTCAGCTTGAAACTTCAGAATTTGTGTTGTTTTCCCACACAGTTTATAAAATGACATCCCAATGAGTTCACACCTCAGTCCAGAAGATGGCGGTAATGCTCCTCGTTTGATAAAAACCACTGAAGAAAGGGAAGAAGCATCTGCGCATGCGCATTCTGAGGAAACAGCGTCTGATCAAAACCGAAAGTAAAGACTCGATTCTAATGACAAGCAAACATTTGGAATTAAAACTGTAATCTGTCTTCATAACCGGACATAACCATCACATCTCGGTAAGTTCAGTTATCATCTTCTGATAATAAACTCATCTTTAAACTTTAGCGGACATTTGATGGAGTTGTGACGCGTGTAAAAGTGCTCCAGTTCATCTTCAGGATTATAATGATGTCGAGCTGTAGGGATTCTGCTTTAGTTGACATTCATCCACGGATTCTTTACAGTCTGAGATAGAAAAGCTGTAAATGTGCACATTTAGAGGAAATATTAAACACTTCCGCGTTTGTTTCTGTAGGACAGACATCAGGGCCCGTATTTATCAAGCCTCTGAGAATTACTCAAGAACTCTGCTAAGAATTGACTTAAGATAAAACAATTCTTAAAAGTTAGTTATCAAGCATCTCAATCAGACTTTAAGTGAAGTGTAGGACTAATGCTGCCTTCACGTGTCCTCGGAAATATCGTAAATAGTTTCCTAGGTAAAAATTGCACATGAGCTAATCACGACTTCAAAGTCGAAATTATCAAATTTCCGATAGCACGTGAAGGCAGCATAGGACTAAATCTAAAGTGTCAATCTTAGAGTTGATTCACAACACTTTGCTGTGCCACAAACAGGGTTGCCAGATGCCAGCAGGGTTTTCCAGCCCAAAACTTAACCAAAAACCGCCCAATTTTTTTGGCTTGTTTCTCGTTTAAATACATTGAAATCATTAACAAGCTTTAAAATGACCCATTTATCGACTAGCCTATCCGATTTCAGAAACAACATTCAATGAAATTAACGCAACAGTCCGTGTACTTTTGCATCCATTCCTTTTTCGTTTTTAACCATGGAAACAAAAACAAAAATGGAATGGTGGTTGTATTTTTAAATACAAAATTTAAATCAAAACATTGGCTATACACAAATTCCATGTACACAAAATATAATAACTTATTTTTTAATTTTTTTAATTACGTTTTGCATTTTTATAAACTAAAAACGAACAGATTCATATAAAAAAATGTCAATTTACAAATGTTCTTTTGTAAAATGATTTCCAGGTAAAGATAGGATCAGTCAAATGAAACACAATAAACTTACAAATAATGATTACAAATTAAAAAACGATCGGAAATGTCGTCCAATTTTCTAATACTGTTATTTGATGACAACTAAACATTTGGAAAACAAAATACAGCCATTTCTGCTTTTTTTTTCTTTTAAACAAAAAAACCAAGCTGCACCCTTTTTTAAATTTCATCTTTCATTCCGAAATAGAATAATGAATGAACAAAAAACTACACGGACCTTCTATGCCTCTGTCCGTAGTCATTCTATTGATTCCAGAAGAAAAGGCACTGCTATGGGCACTTTTAGAATCTGTGTATGACGCAAAACCCCTAGAAATTAATTGAGCATATTTACACATTAAAAGAAAACAAGTTATAAATCAGTGATATTATTTTTAATAAAATAATAATAAGGTATTAGGAAAATTACCTTGTATCTGCTAATTCTATTAATCAGTGTTAAAATAAAAAAAAGAAGAAACCACGTTTCCATATTTAATTTCTGGTTTAAAAAAAGGAAAACGGAATGGACGCAAGTGTAACGTCTTAGGGTCACATATATTATTAAATTAAATTTAGCTCATAGGGAATAATGAGTATTAATATTTAGGGATTTATGATTAATCATAACGGGTTATAATTGAATCACAAATCTCCAAAATCACCCAAAAGGGGAATACCTAACAGGTATTTATGCAATATATATATATATATGGTTGACAACAATTTATTGCAATCAACTCTGGATATATATCTATATTAAACAATCACAGAATAGCCTCTACGGAAGTGATTAGAATTCCTCTACTCCGTTCGGTTTAACGAACGAGCAGTACAATACTTCTCAACTTGGTCTTCGACCCATTTTCGAAAAGCTTATCCCTCTGGCCACAAAGGATAAACCTTCCGAGTTATGGTATTAATTAAAGCATTCAATGATACTTATAAGAGCTCGTAGCTTAGATCTGACATTAAAGGGACTCATGTTTTGTGAGCAACAACAATGACAATTAAAACGTGGATACAATGGTTTTAATAGTGATAGCTACTACGATTACATACGACTACATAAAGGATACATGTATATACAAAATAGGGAAAGTAATGAAAGAGAAGAAATGGAATAGAAATAGAGGGAAGAGAGAGGAGGAGAACAGGAAGGTGAGAAGGGAATGGTCCAGTCGGACATCTCCCAACCAAAACCGCGAGAGCCAGCAACGAACAATTATCACCATAATAGGGGTACAATCTTAAACGCATCTAAATTTCGATAGAATTGATACTTGCATGGTTTCTTTGTGTTGTGTAAAGGATGCGTGCGTTGCGTTTCTCAGAGTGTTCATGCGCTGAAGCTCTCCCTCCGTTCGGTCCTTCCGGGGTCGGTCCGCGGGAGATTTAACGGCGTGTAGGAGCGGTTGTCTTGGAAGGGAAGGCATCTCGTTCGCGCTAAGAAGATTCGTGCAGTGATGTGCGCGCTCGGATGGAGCGCGCCGGTGTTGCGTCATCTTCAAAGGGGCGATCAGCTTGGCCAGGCGGGCTCGGGCCGAAGCCCCGCGAGCCGCGCTGGCGTGATGGAAGGGAAGTTTTGTCTTGTCCGAGTCCTTGCAAGTTTTTTCTGAGCCCCGAGGTGCTTGAGTAACTGTACTTTAAAGTCCACTAACCTCCGCCCACCTCCACTGAGATGACCAATCGTAGATGTGGATTGGAGGCGGGAAAGTTCCTTTGTTTGGACTTTTATCACTCACTGGAATGTTAATGCTGGAAACCACAACAAGTGAGGTTTTGCTCCAAAAGGGGTAAGCATATTAACGGTACATGTCATAATCATACTTTTTACATAATTGGCTAAGGCAGAGAAAGAGGAATCAATAGACCCCAAACATGCTCGTTTAAATGCATGAAAGACAGTGTATCTCTTTTACAGAGCCATCTTGAGCATTTAAGATTAACATCACACAAATACATAAATATATACTTTGTGGTCAAGATACATACAACAAAAGGGGTCATCACATATATTTCTGGGATGGTTCAGTTAAAATAGTTCAAGCCACATGGCACAGGCTGTCTGTGTGGAGGTCAGTTCTCGGCCCCTCTGCACCAGGAAGGTGTGAGCTAGGGGCCCGGGGTGTGTGTGTGTGTGTGATAGGGATCTTTTTGAAGTCCCCCCCCCCCCCCCAGAGCAATTGTCGTAGGCCTGGCCATTCTCTGGTGGGTCGTCAGCCTGGCATTGAGGGCCATTCACCCCAGACTTATGGGTGCCGGGATCTGATCTCCCTGCAGAGCTGGGTAGCGAAAGGCATCCCTGCTGTTTCGCCTCACTTTGATCCCAAGAGAGAGAAACAGAGAGAGAGAGACAGAGAGACTCCAGACGCTACACAAGCGTCCTCAGTCTGACTATTATACTATTAAACTATAAGCTTATGTTACGGAAAATAATGCGATCAACTTAGGCGATCAATGAGTCTGTTTATTGTCAATAAAAGTCGCTTGGAACAAAAGCATTAGCCTAACATGAAAACATTGAGTGGATATATGGACATACAAAATAACTCACTTTAACATTTCAATTATTTCTATAATTAATATATATTTGCTGCCAGCGTATCGATTCTAGTATCGCACGGAGAAGGACAGATGATGTGACATGAGCTGAAGGTGGGAGGGAGTGTCTGTTGTTGAGTTTACGTCAGGGCACGTCGTCAGCCAGCCCAGAGCTGTAGTGTGTGTGTGTGTGTGTGTATGTGTGTGTGTGTGTGTGTGTGTGTGTGTGAGTGTGTGAGACGGCTGCCTGCTGAACAGAGGGTCACAGGAAGAAGGATCTGAAGTGCCGGTGATTCGGCTACAAAAAACCCGCCGAACTGATCCAAAACCAGCCCAATTTTTATCCACCCGCCCAAACCCGTTTTTGCCCACAAAATAGATTGCGAAACCGCCCAATATGGCAACCCTGGCCACAAACGGGATTTTGGATGATGTCACAGGCATGAACCAATCACTGAATAGATGTCCTTATTTCAGAATATCCTCAGATAAATTCACATTGAATGGTGAAATTCCCAAGAGGAGTTTACATTCAACACACATTTGACAATAAAGACATTTCAAGACAATACTTTATAATTAGTGATGCACCGATCATGATTTTACATGGCCGATTCCGATACCGTTTTTTTTTTTTTCAAGAAAACTGGCCGATTCCGATTTAAAAAAAAAATTTTTTTACACAATAAAAGAATGAAAGTATGTACATGAACAAGATGTTTATTTGGTATTTAACAGGCTAAATTGGCTTTTGGCTAATGAAAACAAGTCCGCAATCTGAAATTTATGGGAAATTGAATTTGAAATTAAAAGGCTGAAAGGTGAAATTAAAGGCAACAACTGCATATTCTGCAATCCAAACAAAGATGTTACTTAAATCAGCATTTGTTTTTAAATTCAGTGTAAAGAAAAAAAGTCTTTACCAGTGAAATTGAAATAAAACCAAAGTATATAATTGTTCCAAAATGTTAAATCAAATAATGTTTAGTGCAACGAAAAAAACTAAGATGCTACAGCAGGTGCTTTTTAAATCAAATTAAGTCAATGTAATTTTAAGGTAAAATAAAAATGATCATCCTATAGGCTACAGAACTGATATTATTTCATTTCAATAGTGCAGCATGTTCTTCTTTAGGCTACAAAAATAAGTATTTCGGCTTTGTCACAAGTTAAGGCCTTTGCACACTGAGTCCGAAATTCGCATGCGAAATTTTTGCACGTCAAAAAATAAATTCGACCTCACGTTTTGTCAGTCACACTTGCACACTGCCTCCGAAACTTTCGTCCGTCAAAAAAAAAATCGGAACAAGTTCGATTTTCTGCGTTTTTCGCATCCGTTTGTCCCATCTACAGTGCTGATGCCCAACCTAAAACTGCTGGCAATGCTGGTGAATGAATCGCCAGTGCTCAGATACCTACAATTATATATACAAATATTATTATATCAAAAATACTACTAATATTGTTATATCACAGCTATAATTATAGCACACCAAGTCCCTGTAAACCGCGTGTGTGTGTGTGTGTGTGTGTGTGTGTGTGTGTGTGTGTGTGTGTGTGTGTGTGTGTGTGTGTGTGTGTGTGTGTGTGTGTGTGCGGAGACATACTGCCAGTCTCTGTTCAGGATCAATTGATTCACGGAAATTGGTGGTCCATATGTGGCTCCAGTATCGCTAGCAAAGCATCAAACTGAGCCACTGACATCCTAAAGTAAACTTTGAACCGGTCTGGATAATCCCGCAGCTCCTTGATAAGGAGGTGGAACTCCTTCCTCTCTATGCGATCGCAGGAGTGGATGGACCCATTATTTCCTCTTTCTTTTTCTCTTTTTAAGTAGGGATGGGCATTTTTGTCAATTTCTCATTTCGATCATCGATAGGTCTCAAAAACGAGTACTCGAGTAATTGGGGGCGGGGCATGTGCAGGGGGCGGGGCATGTCCGTTATTGAAATAATGAAATCTGTTATGAAAATGGTTGTTGACAAATACAAACGTGACATGAAAACAGGTATATGAAAACATGAACATATAAAACAAAAAATAACTGCTTGATTATGATGCATAAATGTCTTTGAAAAAGAAACATCTTTATAAAAGGACTCAAATAACCAAGTCAGTAATATCGAGCATTGCCTTTGAGCTGAAACTGTGAAATAACACCACCCTGCAGAGCTTGCTCGCTGGTTAATAAACTCAACCAAACGCACCCTATATCAATATTAATATGAAGATTATTATGAACCTATTACGACATATTTCAACACAAAAGGACGTGAATGCGCACGTGAACTTCAGCGTGCTAGATTTTACAGGCTATGGTTTGAAACGGAACATTTTGAATGCGCTCTTCCCTTAACAACGCTCATACACGGACAAAGAAAGCACACAGAAACAACATTTTATTAAAATAGTGTTCTCATTATAATGCGTTGACAGATTGACTCTGCACATCATGCACTTAATTTTATTATTCATGATCGCAGTGTTTACAGACATCACTGCGCGTTTTCAAACTCATAACGAAAAACAACTTTAAATAAACTAGGTCTACTGTTAAAAAATACGAGAACAGTATAGCACTGCTGCATTACTAATATCAATGATTCTGAGAAAGAAATAGCCTATCTGAAAAGAATATCTGTCTCCAAACCATGTCGAGCTCGAGCATTAATGCATTTGAGCTGAAACTGAAGAGAATGAACAGCCGGTATAACGGCAGCGCTTTGCTAGTTTATTAAGCTCAACCAAACGCGTTTTATATTAGATTAATCAGATAAACAACATAAAGGTAATCTTCTGCATCTGCAGAAAAGGACGCGAATGCGCACATGAACTTCACGCGCTAGTCTGAGTGTTCTCGCTAGTTTCTCTGAAGATAAGCTGATAAACGGGGAACTAAGCACAGATCATTTAGCAGCATTTTCCACGGTGTTCTCATTATAATGCTATGACAGATTGGCGCATCTTGCACTAACCATTTAATGATCAGTGATTCCAGACATCACTGCAGTGCACGCCTCTTCACTTTATTTCGCCGCGGTCATGAGGCGTGCTGTATAACGCCAACCAATCAGACCTCCGGTACCGCGCAAAACGACGCAATAACCAATAAAAAAAAGAGACAAATATATTTTTTTTCAGGGCGATCATCGTTCTCATGATCGATGATCGCTGTCACGTTCGAGTACTCGATTACTCGACCACTGTTGCCCATCCCTATTTTGAAGAAGAGAGAGGACAAAAAAAATCACCCTCACTGATTGAAGACGGCATTTTGTATTGTTTTGCGTTTTTTTGTTAACGTATTCATTAATACGCATCGGATTCGGTGTGCAAGGTCTCTGTGTGTGATGAATTTTTCGGATCACGAATACGAAAAAACGCATGCGGAAATTTCGAACTCAGTGTGCAAAGGCCTTTAGTCTGTTTCGTTCTCATCCGATCCAACACGTGAGAAGCTGAGCTGAACAAACGCTCACTCTCTGCGCTTGAGCAGGGCGTGGAGAGGTAAGCTCGCGCAGGAAAGCGGCTCTTCATTCCCTTCAGCGTATCTCGTCTCTTCCCTCAGTTCTCCAGTTTCCGTTTGTAACACACAAGTGACATGTTCGCGCAATATAGGCGTATGTGCACGCAGGCGCACTTCCAGAAAAATCGGCAGAAAAATACAAAGAAAACGCGCGAGAAGCAAAAACCGTCCGGTTCCGATTTTTGGCCGGTCAACCGGTGCATCCCTAATTATAATATACTCATTTGAAATGAAAGATAAACATGTTTTCCACCATGTCTTAATTAAATGTTTTTAACTGGTGTGCTGTAACTGACCTGCCTCAGGGTTTCCACGGGTCTAAAAAAGTCTAGAATTTCAAAATCTAAATTTTAAGCTTTATATAAAGTCTTAAATTCGCTGAAGTATTGAGTTCTAGGTCTTAATTAATCTTAAACGGGTCTTAATTTTCCTACGTCCATGTAACGCTACCTCTATTGCTCATTGAAATGCTCCTGCAGTGCTTTAGAGTGCGTGTATGCGTGAGTGTGCGTACGTGTGTGTGCGTGCGTGTGTGAGTGTGTGTGTGCGTGCGTGTGTGTGTGTGTGCTAGTAGTGGGAAGTTTGGATCATTTTACTGACTCGGATCTTTGAATCTCGTTCAGCAAAATGAACAAATCTTTTTTCAAGTCATTTCGTTCATTTCAGCAGAATCTAATTAAAACGTTACATGCTGCATTTTTCAACACATTTAGTACTTTTGGAATAAAAATAAACCATAAGCTAATGCAGCCATGGCCAAACTTGATAAATAAATAAATGATTAATTAATTGCTGAACACTGCTTCAGTCTATGTATGCAGTCTGTTAGTTCACCTCACCTCCCGATGCAAATCGTTCTTTCTTTTGTCACTTCACATTTAAACACGTCTGTTCCCTGGAAAGTTTAGTTCACCTCTCGTGTCTTCGGGTTTGAGCCGTTAGTTCCGTCATCATGTCATCAGCCGATTTGATGGCTGGAAAGATGGCGGCAGCAGCTTGGCAGGCGCTGTTTCTTCGCCTATCCTAAAAACTTCTGGGAAGCCGCCTGATATAAGAACTGCCGTAACTGCCCGGGCCTTAAGTGTGCTAATTGTTTTGTTTTTCCTGATGGCTCTGACTACTACGCTAATGCTTGGGAGCTGGGTAGCTGCTCATGAACGCTCAACCTTAATTGGCGGTGTGTCAAAGACGCTCGTTGCTCCCCTGGACTCGTGGAGCCAGTATATAATCTACTCTAATGTGCTGGACGGTGGGCGAGCCGTTTACCAGGATGATCACTAGGGCTGTAGCGATACACTAATCTCACGATACGATACGATACACGATATTCAGCTCATGATACGATATATATCACGATATTCAGCTCACGATACGATATATATCACGATATTCAGCCAACGATACGATTCGATACGATTCGATACACTTACATCATTTTCTGAAAGATTTAAAGGGGACAGAGTAATTTTGGTGACATCTTGTGAGTGTTTCATTTACTTGGATTGAATTAACTGAACTGAAAACTAAAATCATCAATTACACAATATATGTCTCTGACTGGACAGAGAGTCTACAGCTTGCAAATGCTGGACAAAATGAATCAAAGATGTGTTGAGAAAATTAGTTCC
>NC_137099.1:69647882-69687882 GCF_949357685.1 Gobio gobio | reverse complement strand
TCCAAATACATCAACCGTCTGACAGAGATTCAGGGATTCAATGAGCCTCAGAAAGAGGAATATTTCAGGAAGAGAATCAGTGACGAGCATCAAGCCAGCAGAATCATCTCACACATCAGAAGAGCAAGAAGCCTCCACATCATGTGCCACATACCCGTCTTCTGCTGGATCTCATCCACTGTGCTTCAGAAGCTCCTGGAAGAAGATCTGAGTGCAGAAATCCCTCAAACTCTGACTGAAATGTACATCCACTTCCTGCTGATTCAGATCAACATGAGGAATCAGAAGTATGAAGAGAGAGATCCAGAGAAACTCCTGCCGTCCAACAGAGAAGTGATTGTGAAACTTGCTGAAGTGGCTTTCAAACAGCTGATGAAGGGCAATGTGATGTTCTACGAGGAGGACCTGAGAGAGAGCGGCATAGACGTCACTGACGCCGCAGTGCATTCTGGGATCTGCACTGAGATCTTTAAGGAGGAATCTGTGATTCATCAGAGGAAAGTCTACAGCTTCATTCATCTGAGCATTCAGGAGTTTCTCGCTGCTTTCCATGTGTTTTACTGCTATTTAACAAAGAACAAGGAACCACTGCAGCTTCTGGATGCAGAATATGAACATGACTCTGACTCTGAACATGACTCTGACTCTCTGTATGATCTACTAACATCAGCAGTAGATAAAGCCCTCTGGAGTGAGAATGGACGGCTGGATCTGTTCCTGCGGTTCCTGCTGGGCGTCTCTCTGGAGTCCAATCAGAGACTCTTACAGTATCTACTGACACACACAGAGAACAGCTCAGAGGACATCAGAGAAACCACACAGTACATTAAAGAGAAGATCAAAGATGAGTATCATCTCTCATCTGATCAATCCATCAATCTGTTCCTCTGTCTGCTGGAAGTGAAAGATCAGACTCTGTCCAGAGAGATTCAGGAGTTTGTGAAATCAGACAAACACTCAGAGAAGGAACTCTCTCCTGGTCACTGCTCAACAATCGCCTACATGCTTCAGATCTCAGAGGAGCCGCTGGATGAGCTGAACCCCATGAAATACAACACATCAGCTGAGGGCAGAAGAAGACTGATACCAGCTGTGATCAACTGCAGAAAAGCTCTGTGAGTGTTAATTATTCACTAATGAAGAGTCATGATTAATAATGAATCTAACATCTTTAAAGGGGTCATGACATGGATTTTATTTTAATGTTCCTCAATGTTCACTTATACTAGGGGTGCCAAACTCAGTTCCCTGGAGGGCCACAGTCCTGGGGCCTCATTTATAAAACTTTGCGTAGGATTTGCGTCAGAAGTGGCGTAAGGATGAAACATAGGACGTGCGTACGCACAGAAATATTCGGATTTATAAAACCGTGCGCACGCACATCCTACGCAGTTTTCCCTTAATAAATCACGATCAATTCTAAATGTAGCGCAGCTTTTGCGGCTTCATGTCACGCCCATAGTTGCCCATAAATAGTCCGTGAAACGCCCACAAGTTAATATTCATTGATTGCGAAATCATGGCAAATACAGAGAGGAAATAAAAAAAACGTAACTTCACTCAATGTGAAGTAGAAATTATCGTTGTCGAGGTGGAAAAGAGGAGAAAAATATTTTTTGGAGGGCACAGTGTGGGCATTACTGATGCCAAAAAGGCACTTGAGGTGCAAAAGGTTGCAGACGCCGTAAATGCTGAAGCCTCACAACCTCGGACCGTGGCCGAAAAAAAAAAAGAAATGGTCGGACATCAAAGTCGAGGCAATAAGCGTCTAGCGCTCCATCACCAGAGTGTGTCTGCCACGGGTGGGGAAAGGGGACACCGGAGCGGACCCCTCTTGATGAGAGACTGGCGGCAATTATTGGGGAATCCCTATTAATCCCTATCTCTATTATCTACGTGGAAATGGGAAATAGTTCAGTGCAAATGTAATTTCTTGCAGCTTTCTGAATGGTTGAGACATACGTCATATGTTATTTTATCGAAAATAAAACAAACTAAAGGCATTTGCATGAATACCATGATTCCGTAGCTGATGAAGAAATTTTTACTATGAAAACAACTTTCCCCAGTGGACAATTAATACATCTATCTATCTATTTATCTATATATCTCCCCAATTATCTATCTATCTGTCTATCTAATTGCATCTATATCTGCTCCGCCAGACGGACACATTGACGAGAATATCAGTTTTGTACATTATTTCGTTCTGTTTACCATATTATTTATGAGGATGAATTGCATAAAATGCCAATATTGTTGCAGAACATATTTAACTTTTTTTTTTTGCATTTCTGTTGTAATTTTCGTTTGATTTTGTTTGTTTTACACTGCAGATCGATCAAACGGGTGTTCGTGTAGGCTGTTAATTGTAATACTTGCTTTGTGAAGTCTTCAAGTTATTAATGAGAGGCAGTATTGCCATTTCTTTTACACAACGGTCTAAAGTTTCACACACTTTCACGTGTCGCCATTTCTCATTTCACCCGTTTTTGTGCGTACGCCTGGGTCAGAGCTTGCGTGAAGGACCGCACATTTTCCCTTCAAGTTTGCTTTTTATAAATACCAATTATTGCGTAGAGAGTGGCGTACGCCTTCTTTTGTGCGTACGCAACGTTTATAAATGAGGCCCCTGCAGAGTTTAGCTTCAACCCTAATTAAACAAACCTGATGCAGCTAATCAGGAGCTGAGTTTGGCACCACTGACTTGTGCTGTTAATAATCCCCAAAATACACATGAATGATTTTCCAACCTCATTCTGACCCTCTTTCTGAAATGATCAGTTTTCAAGGCTCTTGTCAGTAAATGCCAGCATTATAATTGGCTAATGTCACGGCATAAGACAAAATATCAATGCCTCCAACACTCATATAAAACATTTACAGACAAAGTAGGGCTGTACGATTAATCAAAATATATGGGTAATACGGGTAAGTTAATTGCCGTTCTTCTTATAGCCTACGCGCTGCGACACACACACACACACAGACGGCAGCGCAAGCCCCGAAGCCAGATCGCTTTCACTTTCGTCCTCATAATGTTTGTCAAGTAAATGCGTTTAAAGGCTTGTACATTTAAAGCGATTGTGCACTATTCAAAAACAACAATAAGGAAAACTTATCCGTTCAGTGCTCAGCTTTTTTCTGTGACACAGAGAGCCGAGCCGTGTCGCGTCTCTGACCCTGAAGGCAGACCTCTTTCACCTGCGTCCTCACAAAGCTTGTCATTTGTATGTGTTTTAAGGCCTGCCAGTTTGAACATTGGAGCGATTTTAGACCATCAGATGCGTATTATGTTGAACTGATGCCTGATATATTGTGACAAACGAACACTCAGACAGAAGCTCGCACATCACGTGAAGATCGCGCGCAGAGAGCAGCGCAGAAACTCATTGTCAACGCTGTCCTGTGACTAAAGTAAAGTCAGTAATGTAGCTTAGAAACTCAACCGTTATAGGCATATATTTTAATACCTTTGAAGTACAAACCACAGCTTCATAATGAATAGAGACGGTATGAGTAATTCACACACACAATCACTCTCTCATTAATGCATTCAAATAAATGTAATGTAGGCGTACTGTGCTAATCTGTATCTGATGTACAACAAGCAGAAATCTGCCCCATAGACAATAACTGCTGAAAGTGAACCGTTTCCTTCAAGTATTTTAAAATGAAAGAATGAAAGAAGAAATGCACTTTCATTAGAAAAAAAAATCCTTTTATAGTAGAAAATATTTACAGTAAAAACCTTATCAGGAACTTACTCAAAAACCTTATGAGGGCAAAAAATGGAAAGCAAAAAAAAAAAAAGAGCAAAATAATCGTTCATTAATCTTAATCGAGATAAAATGTTAAATTAATCAAGGTTTTTATTTTTGGTCAAATCGTTACAGCCCTAAGACAAAGTATTATTAAACTTTTCACGCCTTTATGATCATACTTTAGCTTTAAGATCTAGCTGCTGTCAGATCCAATACTGTTGGCTTTGCTTTATTGTTGCACAAGTTTCTCTGCAAACTCTCCCTCACACTGTGTCTCATTTACAAAACAATCTGCAGTCAAATGCTCCAGACAAACACATAATCCTCTGAGGTGATCCAGAACGCCTTTAAAAATAATCCATCCACTACAGAGACACAAACGAGCTGTTTAAACAGGACGTGTCAAAGTGACTGATCGCCAGTGGGCGGGGCCTATGGTGCAATGATGTAAAACTATTGGTTGATGTCTTGCTCTAGAGGCAGTCATTTGCAAATGTATTTTCTTGCAGGATGTTTCAATGGTACAGAGACCTCTTATATGTCAAAAGATTTAGAAAAGCTTAAAATTATTCCTATGTAAGAGAAAAGATTTACTCATCAACTATGAACTAGATAATAAACAACTACCTCTTAAAAACACTGCAGTAAAATAAACTTGAATCTAAAAGAAACATATCTGTAGTCTATAGTAGATTCACTGCAGTTCAGTCGAATGAAAAAATTCACAGCAAAATTAACTAGACTACATTTGTTGTCATGGTAATTGTGGCAGTTTTCATATTGCTTTGAACTGTAGTTGTTGTCATGGTAATTGTGACAGTTTTCATATTGCTTTGAACAAATGCGGGTAAAATTTTACTCACTTATGAGCTCATCTTATGAGCGCGCTCATACGTGCTGTCTGTGAATGTTGCATTGCCTGTGAATGTCCTGTCTGTGACGCACACAGCGCACCAGAATCGAGTTCTCTTTCACGCCTAAACAAACAATAAGAATTATGCCAAAGTGCCCATATTGTAGAGTATTCTCATAAGAGCAGTCAATTCGAAAGGGACTTCAAATGCGCCCTTCAGGAGCGGGCAGTCTGAAAAGTTCAAGCGTGTGTGGGGACACAACAGCGCAACCACGCTTGAACTTAAAGTGAACAAAACCTTCTGTAGTAGTGGCTTTCACAGACTGACCGATCCTGCTAAATTTAGATTTCGTTTCTAGAATCTCACATTTAAATTTCCCCTACAGAAAGAGTTAGACTGGGGATAACAAATATAAAATGTTGGCTATACAATAGTCTTTATTTATTTTGTCTTATCATACTGTCAACACCGTAAAAAATAGCTCAGACTAAAATAGGCTAAATCAAACACGACATCTGTCACTCAAAATTATAAGCAAAAAATACAAATAAGCAAAAACTGTTGGCTTAATAGCTGGATGCCTACTACAAAATGAAGTATTTTAAATGAATGAATGAATGACTGAATGTGGTAATAGATCCGTGCATCAGGTCTTAGTGACAGCAGCCTAATGTACCTGGTGCCAAATTATGAGATAATATTAAAAAAATATATATATGGCAGTTTCCCCCATGACATCAATGTCAGAATTGACCTATCGGTAAGCCCCGCCCACCTTAGTTACTATTGCTGACTCTGAAAAACAAACGGAGTTGCTATATCTTACAATGACAGCTGTCCGTGTGAAAACCTTATCCCAAGATGTTTTTGGACACAGAATGTAGCGTATACCCCATCCGAATGATGGCCAAATTTTACTGATGGTTTATCAAGTTTGTCATTTTTTACTCCAAAAAAATCATTGCAAGAGCTGAACAAACAAAGCATAAGAAGTGGGCACTAACGTCTCATTCACAAACTCTCTCTCTCCGTTGCATTACCATTAACATACACAGCAAATTACACAAAAACACTCATACAACTAACAGTAAAGAAACAATCACAGAGCGTATGACTTTTCGGGGGTGCAGTTAATAAGTGGTAAACTTTGTATCTGCAAAACATCTCCGATAAACTGCGTACGAGCTCTCCCTTTCTATAATATATAATACCCATCAAAATAGGAGTCATCCTTAGTAAGACAGATAATGTACACTTTAAACATATCTAAAATTAAATTAATTTACATTTAACCAGTTTAATATGGAGAGGCACTGAAATGTAGACCTTCGTAGTGTTGTTTTTGGCGGCCTGTTTTAATTTTAGTTTTAGTCTAGTCTTTGTGTCAAGCTGTCATTTTAGTTTTTATTAGTTTTAGTCATAGTCATACTCTTTTTAGTCTAGTCAAGTTTTAGTCGACTAAAAGTCTGAGCATTTTAGTCAGAATTATCTATGACTATTTTCGTCTAGTTTTAGTCAACGAGAACTGATGACGTTTTAGTCAAGTTTTAGTCAATGAAAAATTGTATTTTAGTCTCTTTTTAGTAATGCAATTCTATTTAACCCAGTCAATATAGTATAAGTACGTATTATAGAGAAAACCAAAATCTTCTTTTAGCCAAACCCATTTCAAACAATGTTATCTTATTATATTATTGTTACCTTATAGACTCAAGAATACATCCATTCCAGACACGGAAGACGCTCTGATTTGAAGTTACAACATATTTATTTTACCAACTAAACATGTTTATTTGTATCTCAAAATAAAGGATGTAATTTTATTCCACATGGAAATGAGTGGAAATAAGTGAATATAGCCTCTTATTCGCTTATGAGGCAATCATAATGCTGCGGTTATTTTAACATATATAATTGCTGCCGTTATAACGGCCCATTTCAAATGTTTACGTGCTTTTCTTTCTTTTTTTGAGCGGTGATGAAATATCTTGCTCTTGTAAATACTTGCCAATATTTCAGTAATACAAGTCTAGATCTTTAAAATGCTTCCAAATAACAGCGAAGCACAACCGCACGGTGCTCTGCAGTGGCCAAAAAGGATATAAACCGTGAATTCTGAAGTGATTGAAAACTCAGAGATGTGGATTCAGACGGCACCACACGACCTTGGTGTTTGTCAAACAGTAATTCAGTTAGGTAATTCGGCCGGAGATTTTTACACGGGTGGTGGGAGAAAAACACTGATATTCTGCATTAAGACGACAATAAAATCACTGACTAGCTCCTGTAAATGATGAAGACACCTTACGACCGCTGGACAAACAATTACCGTCCGAATAGTGCTGACGAACCCTGACTGCCCGACCATCTCATTCACTCACCGGAGCTAAATCTGCTAAAATGCAGCGCGAGTGGGGTTTGATAGAGTGATGTCACCTGCGTCTGCGCAGTGCGCCCTGATGCAGCCCCTGAATGAGACGCACAGAAATACTGCAAAATAAAAACACGACTTTTCGTCTCGTCTCATTTTCGTCAACGAAAATGAAGAGACATTTTAGCATAGTTTTTATTTTGTGAACCACATGTAGTCTCGTTTTTATTCGTCATCGTCACATGACCAGCATTTATGTTGCGTCTCGTCTCGTTTTCGTCACGTTATAAAGGTTCGTTGACGAAGATATTTAGTCATACTTTTCGTTGACGAAAACAACACTAGACCTTCGTGTTTTTCTTCGTGACCTACACCGTTACAGGCTACATGACGTGAGAACAGTTAGTTATTTTGGTTTGCATGTTAGCAGGGACTTTAATCATAACTTAATGAGAGTTTGACAACTAGAAAATCCTCTCAGGACACCTGGAATCAGTATTACAGTACCTCAGGCACGGCATTATAGCATTTTTGTAGCATAAACACCATCAAACCGATGAGAGCTTCGGATTTTCCAATGTTTCTCTATGGCGCTGAAACCCTAAAGATGTCCGAGTTCCGGTCCCAGCGCAACTGATACTCAACTGCCATTGGCTCATCTGCGTTCGAGGGGGGGGCTTACCAATAGGTCAATTGTGGCCAGTGAAAATGCTGAGTGGCTAGTAACTTTGGAAAACAACTAGCCACAGTGGCTGGTGAGCAAAAAAGTTAATGTCAACCTCTGTTTACCACATATTCCATGATATTTGACTTTGTTTTGTTTTTGTATTGCCAATGATTTACTTAGCTATTTTTTCTAGTTTTTAAAGAGCCACCACTGCGTCTTTAAAGAAACTCATCACCCCAACTTATTTTACTGTATTTATTTTTCTTCTAGTCTTGCTGGCTGTGATCTCGCTGGTCAGCATTGTGAAATTGTGTCATCAGCTCTTCAATCCTCAAACGGTGTCCTGAGAGAGCTGGATCTGAGTAACAATAATCTGCAGGATTCAGGAGTGAAGATTATTTCTGAAGGACTGAAGAGCCCAAACTGTCAACTGCAGATACTGAGGTATTAAGAACATATGAGAAATTATTTACAGTCTGATGGTCATAATGTTGATGTGTGTATTTAGATGATCTTTCTGTGTGTATGTAGGTTGTCAGGCTGTATGGTGACAGAGGAAGGCTGTGGTTATGTGTCTTCAGCTCTGAGCTCAAACCCCTCACACCTGAGAGAGCTGGATCTGAGTAACAATGACCTGCAGGATTCAGGAGTGAAGATTATTACTGAAGGACTGAAGAGTCCAAACTGTCAACTGCAGATACTGAGGTACTAATAACATATGGGAGATTATTTACAGTCTGACGGTCATAATGTTGATGTGTGTATGTAGATGATCTTTCTGTGTGTCTGTAGGTTGTCTGGCTGTATGGTGACAGAGGAAGGCTGTGGTTATGTGTCTTCAGCTCTGAGCTCAAACCCCTCACACCTGAGAGAGCTGGATCTGAGCTACAATCACCCAGGAGATTTAGCAGTCAAGTTGCTCTCTGACAGACTGGAGGATCCAAACTGCTCACTGCAGATGCTCAAGTATGTGGGACAGTAAGCGGCCTGGTTTACACTTGGCATTAAGATATACATCAGGTGATCTGATCAAAAGTTGGTTACTCTCATTTGGATGTAGTTATTATTAAAGGGGTCATATGATGCTATTTTATTTTGAAGTTTATTATTTTATTTATTGGGTGTAATAGTTGAGTCAAGTCAAGTCACCTTTTTATATATTGTTTTTTACAACACAGACTGTTTCAATGCAGCTTTATAGTGATAACATAAAAATAGTGGCAATAAAAGGTCAATAATATTGCTGTATATTAGGTTTCCCCAACTAAGAAAGCCAGAGGTGAAAGTGGCAAGAACCCAAACTCCATCAGGTGACAGAATGGAGAAAAAAACCTTGGGAGAAACCAGTGTCAATACTAAAGCTTCCTGAACAACATTGAAAGACTGACTACTCACTTCAGTACTGTCAAAACAGGGTCTATCCAGATATGTAAGAAAACCAATCACAACGTTTCAAATCTTTTGTGGAAGTGATGAACAAACTAGAGATTTGTTCAAATCAGTGACCCTCCACTAGAAAACCAAGAATAATTCAGATCACTGGAGACTAGGGTTGTGTGATGTTGTAAAATACAGTGACACAAGAACTTTATCAATGGCACAATAGAGCACTGCAGGGATCATGTATTTTGTAAGCAAAAATGTTACTTGTCTTGAAGAAGTCGGTTTCTAACAAGTGTCTAAACGGGACGACATTAAGCGTCATTGTAGTGAACAGGTAAACTCATCTACTCACTAGTCGCTTACACAGCCTTGTTGTGTTTATAATCGCATTCTGGCAAACTCTTCTAACTCAAACTTAGAGGGAAAATGTTTTATAAATAAAGACTGAAAGAGTTGTTGAAGCTTAATGATGGTGACGTTGCGTTGAATTAGTGCTGGGGGTTAAACTGGTTCATCCGGTATACAGGTTTCAATTTCATGAACCGTTTGTATTTTTCATATACTGCCATTTTGGATAAATAAATCAAAAGCAGGGCTGTACAATGAATCATATCTTGATATGGACTAGTGTTTGTGAAATCTGTGTGAATGAGCACCGCAGTTTGGTTTACAACACATACTGAAGCATGCGTGATACTCTTGGTGTTTTCAGCATCTGCATCTCACTATGAAGACATGAACACATGAACTTCATATGCAGAGCTGCTCTGAGATAGCCTGGATGCCAGCCGAACTTAGCCCCGCCCACAACAATTGTGCTCGGGCAGTTCGGTCTGGACTTTCTCCATAGAGAAGTAATTAAGCCCGAACAGAAACTGTTCGGACCAATGAAATTGTCAGGGCGGGTTTTAGACGATGATGGACAGATGATAAACAGTAACGTAATCATCCACGTCATCAAAGGCACTTGGGTTGAATTTGTTCTAATCCTAAACTGAGAACTTGTTCATATATGCATTCACCTTTACTATTTCTCTCAGAAATGATGATCGTGTTGGTAAGTACTCTGTGTATCCTTAAATTCTATTTTTACAACACTGGCAAAGATCGTTTACACTCATCTTTTTTCTTCTAACGTAACTTATTCCAGCGTGTGTGCACAGGGTTGCCAAGTTTTCACAACAAAACCCGCCCAATGGCTAACGTTACTCAAAACTAGCCAAAAACAAGCCCAATAGCTTTCCGGGGGGATTCTCCGGGGGAAAAAAATGGCATTTTGGGGGTAAAATATGTTATTTTTGGCAGGGATGCCTGCTAATATTCGCATTCCTGGGTCTGTATATCACATAATTGGGGTCGCTTCAACCCGCGGACTTGGCAACACAGTGCAGTTGAGTTCTGTTGACATTTGACAACTAATGTTATGTGTCGCTCCGTTGCTCTGATTGGTTGTAGGTCTATCCAATTGAGGTCTTTCCTGGCTCGGTTGAAACACGCCCTATAATCACAGCCCAACGGAGCAGAATCAGACTCATGACTAGAATTGAGTATGACGACGTCAGGCTAGCTCTGAGAGTCACTTCACAGCATTTCATTATTTCATTTGATCAAACTATCGTCATCTTTCGTATCATACACACACACAGTGTTGGGAAGGTTACTTTGGAAATCATTTTTAAATATTTTCAGACATTTAAACCTTACAGTAGTAGCCTTCTCAATGCTGATTGCTGTCTGTCTTTCAAAATCCTTCACCACCTGAATTAAGATTATAATACTTAATTTTAAATTTCCAGCCCTGGAACTGATTTTTATCACTCGCCATGGTGGCAACTCTCAGACAGGTTGAAGCCTAAAGCTTTCAGCACAAATGTGAATTGATGTAATTGGCAAATCAAAAGCATCAGAAATGGCGAGAGGCATCGTGCGCATCAAAAACAGGCAAAGCAACAAATTTATATTTTTCAACTAGTGCGGTCAATCGAATAAAATCATTAACTAATAAATCCTCAACTTTTATTCCAGACTCATGGTCCATTCAGACACAGACATAAACATTAAAAGAGAGAAAAAGAAACATATACAAATAAATAAAAAAACAAAAGAAACTACAATACAGCATTTCTATAAAAGACACTTAAAGCAGTGATTCCATAGTGATGATTGGCATCGTATGGCACTATACCCAGGATTTACTAGCAGCATAACAATACTGTTCTGGCAGTCATTCAGGCGACAAATGATTCTGTAAATGAGTCTCCTCAACAACGCCTGAAAGGTCTTGACCCCTGCATTACAAAACAGATCACTTGCACTAGAGCACCTGGGTTTGTTGAGCAGTATCCTCATACAGTCATTATAAGCCACCTTAAGCTTCTGCATACTTGCCTTTTTAAACTTAGTCCATAAAGAAGCAGTATACAAAGGAGTGCAATATGCTTTAAACAGGCTAATTTTGAAATCACACAATTTTTCTGTAATTAATAATGAAAATGTGATGTTTCCCTTTCAAACCATAGCCTGTAAAATCTAGCATGCTCAAGTCAATATGTTCATGTTTTCATAAACCTGTTTTCATGTCACATTTGTATTTGTCATTAAATCATTTTCTTAACAGTATTTTCATTATCTCCATGACGGACATGCCCCGCCCCCTGCACATGCCCCGCCCCCCGAGTACTCGTTTTTTGAGACCTATCGATGATCGAATTGAGAAACAAAAATGCCCATCCCTACAACCTGTACACAGCATTTACTTTAGGAGGTTTTATTATTAGTATTATTGTATTATTTCTCAGATATACCTTATAGAAAAGACGAGAGTCACGTTTGTTTCTATTGAGCCTGATTTCTCAAAATGGAGCGAGTAAGCATAAGCACCTGCTGACGGCTCGCAAATAAATAATATGATGTAATTGAATGATCCCTGATTTATGGCATTATGTTCACGAGGATGCAGATGTCGTGCACAGTATGTGGTCTGTGTGAAAGAGAAAGCGAATCTTTCTCACCTGTCGTCTCGCATAAAGGACTGTCGAAGCGATTACGCAAGATGGATGAATGACCAAATAAAAAGTATGATATGCCTGATATAATCCGTGCATTACTGTAGGTCTTAAAGTGAAAGCAACCTACAACCCGAATTCCAGAAAAGTTGGGACGTTTTTTAAATGTAAATAAAATGGAAACCAAAAGACTTTCAAATCACACGAGCCAATATTTTATTCACAATAGAACATAGATAACATCAAATGTTTAAATGTAGCACTAATTGAGCTCATTTCAAATTTGATGCCTGCTACAGGTCTCATAAAGTTGGGACGGGGGCAACAAATGACTGAAAAAGCCAAACTTTGATTCAGCTGGGAGAACATCTAGCAACTAATTAACTGATATAAGGTCTGTAACATGATTAGCTATAAAAGGGATGTCTTAGAGAGGCAGAGTCTCTCAGAAGTAAAGATGGCCAGAGGCTGTGAAATCTGTGAAAGAGTGCGTAAAAAGATTGTGGAATACTTTAAAAAACAATGTTCCTCAACGTCAAACTGCACAGGCTTTGCAAATCTCATCATCTACAGTGCATAACATCATCAAACGATTCAGAGAAACTGGTGAAATCTCTGTGTGTAAGGGTCAAGGCCGAAGACCTTTATTGGCGGCCTGTGGTCTTCGGGCCCTCAGACGGCAAAAAAGTGTTCTATGGTCAGACGAGTCCAAATTTGACATTCTTGTAGGAAATCACTGACACCGTGTCCTCCGGGCTAACGCATGTTATGTAAAGCTAGATAACACACCACTGGACTAGCCTTAGACACCAAAATAAACAAGACTTGTGTCTTTTGTTTGTTTTATAGACCCTTTTTCAGTTAGTAAACATTGTGAAGTTTTTTGTGGGCCGAGCTTAGCTGGAGGCAGAACGATTCCCCTGATCTCTTCACTAACACTAGCCAGTAAGTTTTTTAAGGTGAGCTTGTTTATAAGCAATGACTGGAGTGATTGTATCTGAATATGTAAGGTCACTCTCTGTCCGGGACCGTGACTGTTATTTAAAAAAAGTTAACCTTAACGGACGGAACCAGATTGACCGACCCGTACACGCTCACTCAATGGATGGACGATCAGGGATGAGTGGCCTGGCATCTACACCCAGAATAGGCAAATGCTTATTTTTACTTTAAGCAGCTGTTCTGGGTAACCCGTGTGATTTTATAAAAAATCATGTCAGTTTTTTATAAACACATATTGTTTTTTTAATAGCCTAATGTTTTTACTCTACAATTGTGCAGTTTTAAGGGGATATAGGGCATTTTTAAAATGTATTTGCCGAAATTAGTAATGATATTTATATACAGATTTAATTAAAATAGCCACATTTTTTGTAAAATTCACATTAAATATCAAAATTTCTCAGTTTAGGCACTTCATGGTGAAAACATGAATGTTCATAGTTTAGATCCAGTGATGCCAGTAACGCGTTACTCCCCAGATAGCACATGTACGTCGGGTCGATGTCGATCCGATGCACAAAGTTCCATCGGCAAGATGTAGCTCAGACAGCGTTTGCTAATTGGGAAAATGTCGCCGCGACATCGGCATCTGATCGCGAGTGCTCTCCGGCCGATGTGTGGACGATGCAAATCCTGGCCGCTCTGCATGGGCTTTCTAGGACCTTTATTCATTTAGGCTGAACCTTTCTGGATACACCCAGATAGCACTGGCATAGAACCAACGTTAGGCTACTCACGGCATCCAAGACCAACGTCAGACACGCCATTCAAAACTAATGTAAATCTACGCAGATGTTTTGCTTGCCTTATGCTGCTGAAACGCGTTGATTTGGTTAAAGTTGTATACAGTTAACACATTTTCTGTTTTAAAAATCTCAAATACTTAATACTAATAAGATAAATTAGCCTGTTTACGTAATAATCACACATCACATTCAGTTAACATTGTTTTAATATACAAAGCAGTTACAGATAGAATATATGTTTAAAGCATAAACCATCTATACAATCTTCAATATGACTAACAGAAAAAGGCATTTACATTCAAATACACAAAGAGGTATTCAAGTAAATTACAGACAAATATAAACAGTCTCAAGTTAAAAAATTAAAAGCAATACTTACTCACGAATACAGCTGATCATGTTGTTTTGTACCAAATTATTGGAGCACATCACAAAAGGAGATGTAAGGCAGAACATAATGAGACTGACAGCCTTAGTCACAAATCACAGGTTTGTTTCTAAAAGTGACTCTCCTTTTGTGTTCCACAAAATAAATGCATATGGTTGAGTAGATAGTTTATAAAGTAATCTTACCCTTTGCAACTAGTGTACAAATCAGCAAATGTAAACTCCTTGGGTGAAAAAGGTGACAAAGATGTAACCCACAATTTCAATAGCATAGAGAAATATTTTTAATTACTTTAAAAATAAAATGCACATTATGGGCCAAAAAAAAAAGGTTTAACCCACACAGTCATTATTAAATGCCCATGAGAAGGATGCAATACTAGAGAAAATGGAAAATTAAAGTATGACCATTGGACAAGAAATACTGATTGGGTCAGCAGGGTCCAGCCAATGCCTTGTTAATAATTAAATATCACTTGTTTATATACAAAATAAATAGTTGTTAATAAGCAAGATGTGGTTCAGCATTGGTAAATTGTAAAAAATGTAATCAGAATATCGACTGAAATTATGCATGTGCTGTATAATATCTAGTATTATTGTAGCAAAACTAAGCAACTGTGACAGTGGAGTTTGTAGAGAATATTTCAGAAAAGTCACAAGAACATGTATTAGGATTTATAAACGTGTAGTTTTCTTTTCTCTATCACAAAGACAACAGTTTGTACTAAACCCATTCTACAAATCACAAAATAAAGATTTTTTAGATCGTTTAAATAGAGTAAAGTTTAACTTTACAAAAAGTTTATAGAGGGATATTGAAAATATCCCTCTAGAACAGTCTTAAATATTAATTGTAAAATAGTAGCATTTATAATAAATGATTACAGATTGATTAATAAATGACAAGAACATGTTTATCACTGGGTAGAGCATGTGTGTGAGTGTCACATACTGAGGTCTTATCATAACATTATGTGAGATCTCGCATATCAGTTAACAAATAAAATTTGTCCATGACTTCACACTTTTGATGCAGGTGTGCAGCAACTGCAGAATAAAGGTGCGGTCACACTAACTTTACATTCCATTGACAAGAAACGCTTGTAGTAAAGTCGAGTAATGTTTTGAGTCGAGTTTATATTTTGAATATACTATTTGTTAAATGTTGAATTCATGTTTATAAAAAGACTGCAGAGTGACGTCATATCATGACTGTTACAGTGTCAAAGTTGTGTGTCCGCAGCTTAAATGTGAGCATATGAATTTCTTAATTTGTGATTTGTAGAATATGACTTGTGTACCACCAGAAAAGAATTTGAAAAGGTTTAACTGTTGTGTTGTTTGTAAGAGAGAAAAGTTTGCAACTTCTAAAAAACACCTTTTCTCTCTGACTTTAAGTGATGTGTGACTATTCTTTACAACTAAAAATCCCACTGTCACAGGTGCTCAGTTTAGCTATAATGATGCCCTCACAGAACATGATAGTAATCAGCGATCCAGCAATCAGAGGTCAGTGTGGTGGACTGTTGGTTCATCTGTCCAGGCCAACATCTGATGTCTTCATTCCTTCAACTGCATGGGCATTCCCAGAGAACCTGTAATAAAAATAGTACAGTTCAAAATCCATCATACATACTCATTACAAAGTATCGCATCTGGTAAAACAAATTATCATTCCAGGTTCAATGTAACTTTGGCTCAATAGACAATATTTGCAGCATAATATTACACAAAATAAACTTTAATAAACGTTTTGACTTGCACTCTGAATATTCCTTTAAAGGGTTAGTTCACCCAAAAATGTAAATTCTGTCATTAATTCCTCACCCTCATGTGGTTGGACACCCGTCAGACCTCCGTTCATCTTCAGACACAAATGAAGATATTTTAGTGTAAAGCTGATGCTGAGAAAGGCTTCAGATAGGCCTCCATTGGCATTCAGTACATTTATACTCACAAGACTCATAAAAGGCACTTAAAACGTCGTTACAAAGTCCATCTCACCCCAGTGGCTCAACAATAATTTTACGATGCGACGACAATAGTTTTTGTGCGCAAAAAAAATCAAAATAACACCTTTATCCAACTTGTTCTTGTCTTCCGTGTGTGTCTCCACGACGCATGCGCGAGAATATGAGCAGATCCGGCGTTCAGGAATCCATGAAATACACACTTTAGCCCCATTTTGAGCACTACGCCGAGACCTAAAGCACGATCAATGTATAATTCAACAGCTTAGATACGCGCGTCTTCCTCTGCTTGTGAACAAATCTCTTCTGGGTCATGTGTCTGAACGTCGGATCTGCTCATATTCTCACGCCAGTGTGGTGAGATGGACTTTGTAACAACGTTTTTAGTGCCTTTTATGGGTCTTGGGAGTGTAAATGTACTGAATGCCAATGGAGGCCTATCTGAAGCCTTTCTCAGCATCAGATTTACACTAAAATATCTTCATTTGTGTCTGAAGATGAACGGAGGTCTGACGGGTGTCCAACCACATGAGGGTGAGGAATTAATGACACAATTTACATTTTTGGGTGAACTAACCCTTTAATATGGCATTTTGTGAGAAGCACAGTGACCTTGTCACATTTTTTTCTATATGTAATTTTTATACAAAATTAATGATCAATGTAAAATATAAAGAATTCATGCATTTACAAACCTCATTTGGATAATATTAGGGATGCCACAATTCTAAATACAATATTGATTACGACATATATGTTTCAGTAAGTGTTAATGTATCCTCAATATACCTTAAGATATTAATTCATGTTTATTCTTTAGGAAGACATGATCGCGTTCACTAGCGCGATGCGTGGCCGCTCCTGTACAGTGATCAGTCACGCCACATTAATGAGTCAAAATGGCATTTATCATTTGAATTTCGTGATAAAATGGATTTAATATGTTTGTGTGGGAATGTAGTTAACATGACATTATTTTATATAGTAGGCATGGCAAAATTAAACAGTTAATCTGACACAATTTTCTTTATTAGGCATGGCTGTCTAGTAGGAATGACACAATTTGCTTAGTAGTCTTGACTAAATAAATTGAAAGGGTTCAACAAATGAAAATTAGCCCATGATTTACTCTCCCTCAAGTCATCCTAGGTGTGTAGGACTTTCTTCTTTCAGACGAACACAATCTGAGTTATATTGAAAAAGTCCTGGCTCTTCCAAGCTTTATAATCCATTATCATAAAAGTGCATCTTTCCATCATAAAAGTGCATCTATCCATCATAAAAGTGCATCTATCCATCATAAAAGTGCATCCATCCATCATAAAAGTGCATCTATCTGTGCATCCATCCATCATAAAAGTGCATCTATCCATCATAAGTGCATCTATCCATCATAAAAGTGCATCTATCCATCATAAAAGTGCATCCATCCATCATAAAAGTGCATCGGTCTTAATGAGTCTACTCCACCAGGATACTGTTATAAGCATGAGCCCCGTCTGATTGGTCGTGGCGGCGGTGTTGCAACAATCTATAAAGATATTCTAAATGTTACCCAGAAAACAGATCACAGGTTTAATTCGTTTGAAGTACTAGTGCTAAATGTTACGCTCTTAGATGTAAGAAAGAAATCCGTATTATCTCTAGCCTTGGCTACTGTATATAGACCTCCAGGGCCCTATGCTGATTTCCTAAAAGAGTTTGCAGACTTTCTCTCAGATCTATTGGTCAACGTCGATAAAGCATTAATTGTTGGAGATTTTAACATACACGTAGATAACACAAATGATGCGTTAGGGGCTGCGTTTACAGATCTATAAAATTCCTTTGGGGTCAAGCAAAACGTCACTGGTCCCACTCATCGTCTTAATCACACACTAGATTTAATTATATCACATGGAACCAACCCAACCGATATAGATATTATACCGCAAAGTGATGATGTCACTGACCATTACATGGTAACTTGCATACTGCGTACTGCTGAAATCTGTCATGTTGCGCCACGTTATCGACCAGGCAGAACAATCCTTCCAACCACTATAGATAGATTCTCAAATAGCTTACCAGATCTGTCTCAGCTGCTCAGTGAACCCAAACAAACAGATGAACTAGAGGAAATGACTAGCAGTATGAGCACCATTTTCTCTAGTACATTAGAAATTGTAGCACCAATTAGATTAAAAAAGGTTAGAGAGAAAACTAAAGCACCATGGTACAACAGTGCTACACATGTTATCAAGAGAGAAACTCGTAACTTAGAGCGTAAATGGAAACAAACTAATTTAGAGGTCTTTAGGATCGCGTGGAAAGATAGTATGTCACGTTGTAAAAAGGCCCTAAAAGCAGCCAGGGCTGAGCATCTCCGCAAACTAATAGAAAATAACCAAAATAACCCAAGGTTTTTATTTAACACTGTGGCTAGACTAACAAATAAACAAGCATCGCCTGAACAAAATATTCCGTTACAGTTTAGTAGTAATGATTTTATGAACTTCTTCGCTGACAAAATAGAAAGCATCAGAAACAAAATTGTAAATGTACAATCATTAATGATGTCTTATGATTCAACCGCAATTATCGCCCCTCAAGAACTACTACACCGCTTTACAACTATAGGACAGGAAGAGCTAAATAAACTTATCATTGCATCTAAACCAACAACATGTTTATTAGATCCAATACCCACTAAACTACTGAAAGAGTTGTTACCTGTAGTGGAAGAGCCTCTTCTCAATATTATTAACTCGTCTTTATCTTTAGGTCATGTTCCAAGAATATTCAAGTTGGCAGTCATAAAACCTCTCATTAAGAAGCCACAATTAGATCATAATAACCTAGCAAATTACAGACCAATTTCATCCGTCCATCATAAGTGCATCTGTCCATCATAAAAGTGCATCTGTCCATCATAAAAGTGCTCCAAGCGGCTCTGGAGGGTTAATAAAGGCCTTCTGAAGTGAAGTTGCACGTTTGTGTAAGAAACATATCCATACTTAAAACTTTATAGACTAAAATAACCCTTGACGCATGTGTAATAACAAACACAAAAACAAAACACCCGTCATGAATTAGAGTCTAAAACGAGAATTTTTAAAGAGAAATGGCAGAGGATTTCGATATAAGAGAAGAAGGGCTTCAGTTTGTTGTCCAGCACTCTCAGCGAGAGGCGTCAAAGCTTGAGATGCTCCTGTACATCGCGTCATGGGTTACTCTTTTGTGTAAGTCGACTACAGCTGCCGGAAGCTAGTTATTTTAGTCTATAAAGTTTTAAATATGGATATGTACGTTTATGATGGATAGATGCACTTTTATGATGGATAGATGCACTTTTATGATGGATAGATGCACTTTTATGATGATAGATGCACTTTTATGATGGATAGATGCACTTTTATCATGGATAGATGCACTTTTATGATGGATAGATGCACTTTTATCATGGATAGATGCACTTTTATGATGGATAGATGCACGTTTATGATGGATAGATGCACTTTTATCATGGATAGATGCACTTTTATGATGGATAGATGCACTTTTATGATGGATGGATGCACTTTTATGATAGATAGATGCACGTTTATGATGGATAGATGCACGTTTATGATGGATAGATGCACTTTTATCATGGATAGATGCACTTTTATGATGGATGGATGCACTTTTATGATGGACAGATGCACTTTTATGATGGATAGATGCACGTTTATGATGGATGGATGCACTTTTATGATGGATGGATGCACTTTTATGATGGATAGATGCACTTTTATGATGGATAGATGCACTTTTATGGACTTCAAAACAGAAACATCCTTTCACTGCCATTTTAATGCTTGGAAGAGCCAGGACCAGGGACGTCGTTAGGCCTATTTTAGGGGGGCTGAAGCTACCCCAAAATGTTCCCAAGCCCCCCTAAATGATAATAAGAACAATGTAGAGAAGTCGTGTGTGTGTGGGTGAAGGAAGGAAGAAGACGGGGTCGGCTTGACTGGGACTGTGCTCTTTAATACTCAAAACTGGTTGTATTATAAACATAAACAGCGCACGCGGGCGCAAAGACACAACAACGTGTACTCAAAACTTTCTTTCAGACGATCACTCAGATTCCATGTAGTTTGCTCAGGCAGGCAGTGTGCACAGCGTCCCAGTCCAACTCTCTCTCACCTCTCTCTCACAACCGCGGGTTTTATGGTCTCTCCACGCCAATTACTGGAACAAGAGACAGGTGTAAGTGATCTGCACTTGACCTACTTACTCACCGCTCGTCTCCGTAGTCTCTCTCTCCCGCTACAGACTTCGCAGAACCACGCCCCCTTCGCCACATACCCCCACCGCCCGCACCAGGCCGGGGAGCCATCCAAGTACGCAGCAGCATATGCAGCATGCGGCCGGAGAATCCTGTCCATTAGCCGCTGGAAGGCCGCTGGAAGGTCGCGGGAGCCCCGAACAACCCAAAAGGAAGGGTGACAAATTGGTGTAACCCAAACGGCGTGGTGAAAGCTGACTTTTCTTTGGACATTGGCGAAAAGGGGATCTGCCAATATCCCTTAGTTAAGTCCAGCGTCGAATAAAAGCGAGCGGTCCCAAGCCGATCAAGCAACTCGTCCACCCTTGGTATTGGGTACGCATCAAACTTCGACACCGCGTTCACTTTTCTTCGGAATCGCACTGAGCCGTCAGGTTTTGGTTCCAAAACTATCGGGCTCGCCCAATCGCTGCTGGACTCTTCTATTACCCCCATATCCAACATAGCTTCTAACTCAGCCTGAACCACCTTTTTTTTGTGTTCGGGTAAACGGTACGGCCGGCTGCGAACTACCACGCCCGGCTCCGTCTCAACATGGTGTTGAATGAGGTCTGTGCGACCAGGGAGGGGCGAGAACACGTCAGCAAATTCTGCCTGCAATGATTTAACGTCAGTGAGCTGCGACGGCGAGAGATGACCCCCCCCCCGGGGCCAGAGCGAGCGATTGCAGCTTTTGTATCGCCTCTGGCCCGAGATCATCTTCCGCCGTCACGACCGTCGCTAGCAACACTGACTCTGCCTCCAACCACTTTTTAAGGAGGTTGAGGTGGTAAATTTGACGTGCTCCCTCCCTATCTGAGCGCACCACCTCATAGTTGAGATCCCCAACTCGCCGTGTGACTACAAAGGGTCCTTGCCACTTTGCGAGTAATTTAGAATTGGAAGTAGGGAGCAATACAAGTACCTTATCTCCCGGTGCAAATTGACGGAGTCTAGCCCCTCTGTTGTATAGCTGTCTTTGTCTGTCCTGGGCCTGTAACAAATTCTCCATTGACAGCCGCCCCAGAGTGTGGAGTTTTGTTCTCAGGTCGAGGACATACTGAATTTCGTTTTTACTCGCGGAAGGCCCCTCCTCCCAAGTCTCCCTAAGGACATCCAGCACCCCCCGAGGCTGGCGCCCATTGAGAAGCTTGAAGGGGGAAAACCCCGTGGAGGCTTGCGGGACCTCGCGGACAGCAAACATCAGAGGCTCTAGCCATTTATCCCAATTTCTGGCGTCCTCGTGAACGAACTTACGAATCATGGATTTTAACGTGCGGTTAAACCGTTCGACCAAGCCATCCGTTTGTGGGTGATAGACGCTTTTGCGAACCGATTTAACGCCCAACAATTCGTACAGTTTGCGAATAGTTCGTGACATGAACGCCGTGCCTTGATCGGTGAGAATCTCTTTCGGGATTCCCACCCGGGAGATTAAAGAAAACAGTGCGCTCGCAACACTTTTCGCCGAAATTGTGCGGAGCGGGACTGCTTCCGGGTATCGCGTTGCATAGTCTACCATAACTAATGCAAAGCGATGCCCGCGTGCTGACCGTTCTAATGGCCCGATAAGGTCCATACCAATTCTATCGAAGGGGACCTGCACTAATGGGAGTGGGCACAATGGTGCTTTTGGGGTGGCCGGTGGATTCACCAACTGACATTCGCGACAAGACGCACACCACCTGCGTACATTCTCGTGAATGCCCGGCCAGAAGAACCGGGCCATTAGACGGTTGAGTGTAGCCGTGTGTCCTAAATGCCCGGCCATAGGATTAGAATGAGCCGCCTGGAAAAGCATTTCCCGGCGGCTTTTAGGTACCAACAATTGGGTTGTATCTTGCTTTGACTGGGCGACCTGGGTCACCCGATACAACCTATCTTTTAAAATACAAAAATAGGGATAAGAGAGTGGCTGGTCAGGGTGGAGGAGGTGGCCGTCGATGGAACGGACCTGATTAAACGCGTTTTTCAGTGACTCATCCCGGGACTGTTCCAGGGGAAAGTCATCGCGGTCTGTGAGAATGGGCATCTCCAGACCGCTCTGTTCCCCCGGACCGGCCCCCGAAGGTCCCGAATCCACCTCTCCCGACTGAGCAACCGTCTCTTTCCCCTTTACATGTTTTCCCCAAGAAGCATCCGCACACAAATGCCCCAACAATTTATTAAATGATGGCCAATTGGTCCCCAAAATTAGCGGATGCCGGAGGTGCGGGTTAACTGCTACCTCCACACTATGCTTTTGTCCCCGAAATTGAATATCCACGGGCAACACCGGATAATTCACCACTTCCCCGTGCACACACCTCACCGTAACCGTGCGGCCAGTACGCAATGCCACAGGGTGAATCAGGCTTTGGTGGATAGAGGTCTGGTTACAACCCGAATCCACCAAGGCCTGATAAGTACCCCCCTTGATACTCACAGGAATCAGGTACAATCCGCCTTGATCGGGGGCGGCTTGTGGAGCGTCGGGGACCCGGACCAGCGTCCCGACCTCCATGACGGGACAGCAGTCGATGAAATGCCCCGGATCCCTGCAGCGCCAACAAGCCGGCCCAGACTTCCCCGCTGCCCTAGTGGCCGGAAGTAGGTCTGGCGATTGGCGTGGAGAGAGCACTGGAAAGGAGGTGGAGGTATAGGGATCCTGGCCGGCCGCCGCTCCCCTCTGGATCGGACGGGGAGGGGCTGGCGATTCAGCGGCCCCGCTCGTTCTCCATCGTGGGGCTGGCCTAGGTGGCCACACCCCCTGCGACCTGGGAAGGGGAACAGGTTTGGGGAGAGAAGGGGCAGAGACAGCAGCAGGGCGAGAGAGAGAGAGAGAGAGAAGCCGATGGTAAGGGCTCGCCGACCCCGGTGCACGCCACCATGTGGTCCTCCGCCAACTGGATGGCCTGGGTCAGCGACGTCGGGCGGTGGCACTGGACCCACTGCGCGGTCTTCTGGGGAAGCTGCGCGATGAACTGCTCCAGTACCACCCGGTCAATGACTCCCTCGTCGTCGCTTCCGCCGGCCATCAGCCACCTGCGGCATGAGTCCCGGAGCTGGTGAGCGAAGACGAAGGGCCGGCCAGAGTCGCTGAGGGTCAGGGTCCGGAAGCGTTGTCGCTGTTGCTCCGGACTCCGGCCGACCCGCTGCAAGATGGCGCGCTGCAGGTCTTCGTAGTCCAGGAGGTTCTGGACTGACAGTTGGTGGGCGGCTACCTGCGCTTCCCCTGACAAGAGCGGCAGTAGCCGCATGGGCCAGTCGGATCTGGGCCACCCCCGGGACTCGGCGGACCTCTCGAAGAGGTCGAGGAATGCCTCCGGATCATCCTCCGGTCCCATCTTCGAGAGGCTGATGGTAGCTGCCGAGTCGGTGTTAGACGGGGGAGTGGCCGGAACCTCCCGGACGATCCAGCTCCGGAATAGCTCGCGGTCTTCGTGTTGAGCCCGGATGAGGGCCTCGAACCGTTTATCTTGTTCCACCCGGACGGCCAGCAGGTCCTCGTGAGTCTGCTGGTGAAGACCGGCGAGCGATTGGACCAGGTCCGCAAGCGGCGTTTTTGGCGGGGTCTGCATAGCAGCGGCACTCTTCTTCCTTCCCGGGTTTCGGCACCAGTGTAGAGAAGTCGTGTGTGTGTGGGTGAAGGAAGGAAGAAGACGGGGTCGGCTTGACTGGGACTGTGCTCTTTAATACTCAAAACTGGTTGTATTATAAACATAAACAGTGCACGCGGGCGCAAAGACACAACAACGTGTACTCAAAACTTTCTTTCAGACGATCACTCAGATTCCATGTAGTTTGCTCAGGCAGGCAGTGTGCACAGCGTCCCAGTCCAACTCTCTCTCACCTCTCTCTCACAACCGCGGGTTTTATGGTCTCTCCACGCCAATTACTGGAACAAGAGACCGGTGTAAGTGATCTGCACTTGACCTACTTACTCACCGCTCGTCTCCGCAGTCTCTCTCTCCCGCTACAGACTTCGCAGAACCACGCCCCCTTCGCCACAAACAACAATAACAATTTGATTTATCAATAACCGTATCCTCATTCATATTTAGACGCAACAAATGATATATATCCAGCTACAAAAAAATAGCCGAAAAGTCGGAAGTTGGACAAGTAGCCTACAAAGAGTCGTGCTATGAAGATGATGCACTGCGTCTCGTCTCATTGGTATGAGCTGTGGCAGCTTTCAGAGCGTTGCAGACCGGAGCGCTGCTGCAAGTAACTGCCTGGGGGATTCATCTCGTCTCGTCGTTACCAAGGTTACAATTGTTAACGAAAACGAACGAAAACTAGGTGGGTTGTCGTTAACGGAAATAAAAATAAAAACGAGGCATTACAAAAAACGGTAACTAACCAAGTAATGTGTGTTTGGCAAAACTAACTAAAATAAAATTATAGATTAAATGTCCTTAGTTTTCGTCTTTATCAATGTCTTTCATAGAGCAAATAACGTTCAGCTGCATTTCCTTTCCCTGCGTCTCTCACCGTGCGCCACACACACACACACACACACACACACAGCCCCTCCCCTCCGTGCACACCGCTGTCTTCTTGAGAACGAGTGTTCGACGTGAAAGCAAGCCAAGTTGGCGAAAGGTTGGTATCTCGTGAACACCTTTACACAATCACACATTAAAAAGTGGTCTAAAAAGATTTTAATTCAGAATATAATTTTGTCAGTGTGTTAATGTCGACCCGAGAAGCGATTGCTACTTTAGAAAGTAAACTAGTCGCAAGTTTGAGGTAAAATGCACTTGGGTTGTCGATGTCAAAACACGTTATATGATCTGTGATTCAAATATGAAATAATGTTATGTCATTCGGCTATTGTATAGGGGAAATTTAGTATAGGGTGTGAAAATTGTACAGCTGAGGTATTTGTATAGGTTTAGCTCAATTTAGGTTTAGCTGTTTGTATTTTAGCTCAAAAATGGGTTGAATACATGCGGTTCTGTGTAATTAAATAGCATTCTGTGGACAACTTATCTTATATAGAGAGGAACTAGATATAGTAGGCTATGCTGTTACTTTATCATACATTTACATGAGCAGACAGATAGCATTTAAGTCCTTGCTTATAGTAACTCATCAGGAGCAAAGTCTGGCCTATAAGTAAATTCCCCCATCAGCTTTGATGTGTCTAAAAGCTAACATTACAGTAACTTTTCTTTAAAAGAGTAGAAATGGAAGAAGAGGATATGTCTGTCACGTTTTACTTGTTAACATCTTGGTTTCTTGACTGGTTGTTGACGTAAGTGTAGCTCAAGATGTGAGTGCAAAGATCTTGCAAACGCAAGTTACAAATACCTTGGGGGCTAAGCCCCCCCTGTCTTCCAGTCCTAGTGACGTCCCTGGCCAGGACATTTATTAATTTAACTCAGATTGTATTTGTCTGAAAGAAGAATGTCATATACACCTAGGATGACTTTAGGGAGAGTAAATCATGGGTTCATTTTCATTTTTGTGTGAACTAACAAAGATTTTGCAAAGTTACAAATACCCTGGGGGCTAAGCCCCCCCTGTCTTCCAGTCCTAGTGACGTCCCTGGGAATGGCTGTAGATGACTTTGTACTAGCAAATCATAATATGCTAATAATGATTGCTGAGGATCATGTGACAATATATATTTCTGATGATTATTTAATTATCACGACATGCCTAATCTGAGCAAGTGACTTGAGTCTTGAGTTTTGTCGACAGACGGAGGCGGCACGAAATTTGACGGAGGCGGCCGCCTCATAATTCTCTATGCAGGAAAAACCCTGCAGAGACGCAAGAAGAAGGTAAAAATATATATTTTTACTAAGGAAAATGACAAAAATAGTAACTCACAGTGACTTGGATAAATTACTTTAATCTGATTACTGGTTTGGAAATAGTAACGCGTTAGATTACTCGTTACTGGAAAAAAGCGTACGTCTGGCCGACGTCGGCCGCAGAGTGGGACGTCTGCTATCTCCTATCTATAACATCTAATAAGTATCGGCCAGGCATAGGCGAATAGCGCTTTATGTCCAGCTCGTCGGCTTTGGGTCGGCACACTACTGGAGGCCGATGCCGCGCTTATCTGTTTGCGCGTCCATTCATCGTGACCATGGAAACGGGCCGAGTCGCACTGGCAGCAACAACACCTTACTTAAGTTACTTATAGGCCAGACTTTGCTCCTGATGAGTTACTATAAGCAATGACTTAAATGCTATCTGTCTTGTTCGGGAAAATTGTTTTATTAATCTTAGTGAACTTGCAAATACACTTCCAGATACATACACACACACACACAAAAGACAAGATCCTAAACAAGAGGGGAGAAAAGGTCGAAAGAATATCAAGGCATGGAAGAAACTGCAGGAGATGGCATCGTCTGTCTAGGGGCCATGATCATGCTATAATTTCAAGAGACTAAAGTGGACTTCAGTTCCTCTTTCGAGAGGTGATGGTCATGCTCAAGAGACTCGTGATGAACTTTAGTTCCTCTTTGGAAAAACCCAGATGCCTTCATCACCTTTTGATTCTGTATAAATACTACGGAGAAATTACTACTCGGTGTGCATTCTTTTTGGTTTTTGATTGATGTACCATCATAGGTGAATACTATTTTTCTATGATTATTTTGCTCTAACTGCTCTGCTGTATTATCTTAACTTGAATTGCTCGGACGAGAACAAGTTAGTTTTTACATCTATTGCTTTTGAACTGCATACAAGGTAACCACCTGTATATTGATCCACTCATACAGAATTGTCTGTTTGAGAATGGCTAAGCTGAAGTATTATCTGTAACCTTTTGTTATTTTTGCTAATCTATTTTTTGTCATTGTATAACCAGTATTTTATCTTTTGTATAAATAAATTTTCTTTTTATAAAGACAAAGTATTGTTTTTTAGTTCTTTACTTCAGCTTATAAAGTCAGTTCTATAAAGAATAAGACAGAGCATTTTTTGTTACACCTTACAAAGCCCAAAGTCAACTAACCTTCGACGAGGAACTCAGCTGGACGGTGAGCATGCTCTTATTAAGAAGGTTATTGACTGTTTATTGATTCTATATTGTTTGATTGAGGGATTGGTTTCATATCACTAGATTGCTGGTATAATGAAAACGAGCTAGGTAGGTTTAGGCCTAATTCTGACCTGACAGTAAAAGACTGCTTACTTGCAATGGTTAACATTGTATTTTAAGGGTTAATCAGGAACGGGAACGATACCGGTTTCCCAACATGGGGGCTCGCACGGGATGATTGAGCAATTTAAATTGCCCAACCTAATTGAATCCGATTGAACAATACAAATAAGAATCAATAAGGCGTTTCGATTCAAATGCTCTAACAGAGTCTCATATGCACAGGGAGGAACTTACTAGGAAAGTAACTTCCTCATTTTAACATTTAGAAATATATCTCAGGGACGCCTGAGGAGAATATTTCTGTTGTTAAACCGGTAATAATCTGGAGGACAGCGCTGTGGGACCAGAGAGTACCCAATACTAGAACCTCAAGTGTTAAAGGATTTTTACCAAAAGTAACTTTCAGAGGAACAGATACACAGTTATGGATAAGATAGCTAATATCAATTTGCTCTCACAAGATGAATTATCTGAACGGCTAAAAGATGCAGGTCTTGAAGGAAATGAGGAAATATTAACCATTGGAGATATTTTATACACCGCTAACGTAGGAAGCTTAAGGAAACTAGTTAAAAACGTTGGGGCGTCAAGTAGAAGTAAAAAAGTTACTGTAGATATTGGATGCAGTGAAACTACAGTTCCAATTGTTAAAGGGGTTACTATACGAGTAATTAAAAATGGTATTCCCAATACCGAAGCATTGGTTCAGGCCGACTCCCCCACTCCTTCAGAATACACTGACAGGGAGGGAGCGGCAGGAAATGACTATGGCCATTTCGACAAAGAGTGTAGAATGGCATCAATAGAGACAGGAACAATTCCTAAACACAATGCCTTCGTTACCGGATTCAGTCCCCTGATAACAGGGGAAGGATCATGGGAAATAGGAAAAAATGCGTTTAGTCCGTATCAGACATCCACTGAACGGAAAAATAAAGATAACTATAGTATAAGGGTAGAAAAAAAAAAAAAATCCGATAAAAGTTCGAGTTCGGATTATACTGAAAATGAGGAAATACCTCGTAGAAAGAAAATTAATTACAAAAAATCTAGAAGCCAATCTCGTGAGAGGCGAAGTAGCTCTCATCAAAGAGAACATGACACTTTGGGAGGAAGAACGTTCTTAACCTGACCCGGTCTTGTTCTTAAAACAGGAGATTCGAACCTAACAAATATAAAGGGACCAGGACAAAAAAGTATTAAGTATCTGATTATCATACTGAATAATACTTAAATCGATTCTGTTCAATCGAATTGAACAGGTTCAAAGGCTAAAATAGATATGTTAGCAGAACAATTAGATTGTATGCAGAAATCGTTGTGTTACATGCTGTTAGATGATAACAGAAACGACAGACAAAAACCGACTAACAACGAAATTTGGAAGTTGAGAGAATACACACATCAGGAGCTACCGCCCCGTAAGGGCAAAGCTCCCAGAAAACAATTAAAACCTGATAAAACTAGAAAGCTTATCCGGGAGAGTAGTGAAAGATAATACAGAATAGTAAAATATGAAAGGAAAATAGAGGATGAAGAAGAATCCTCAGAATCTCTGTCTGAATCTGAGTACTCAACTTCTGACAGAGAGGAGACAAGCAGCAAGAAACAGTTACTTCCTCCTAAGCCTCAAATAGATTTGTCACTAATGGCAGCCATCTCTAGGCAGGAAAAGGGGAGAGTAAACTCAGAATCAGATGAGGAAGTAAGGCCTAAACTGAGGCGTGGGCCGAAAAGACAGGCAAAAACTGACAGCGTCACTTCAATTCAGGTATTGAAGAATATGCGATTTCCTGGCGCAGGCAACAATAACATGGCCAAAGCTAGAATGGTAGCTGAATTGAGGGAAACGTTAAATGTCACAAAAAGCCTGATTGAACAAATGATTAAGTATCATACCGGGTTGTCTCTAAGATTGGAAACATTAAAAGATCATAATTCAAAAGTAATTGGAATAAATGAGGAAGCCGAATTTAGGAAAGAAGTAGAGATAGTAAAAACCACAGGATTGTGGCCATATTTATCTGAAAAGGCTAGAGAAGGCTGGACTGAAACAAAAAATGCTAGCCAGATTAAAAAAAAAGATAGTTGTAGACCTACCAGGTTGCAGAGAAATTGCAAGTTGGGGGGCGGAAACTGACTGGTCAGAATTGTCTAAATTTGCAGCAAGATATGACAGAGAAACAAATAGAAGACAAAGAATGAAAGACAGTTCAGGACCAGAAAGGAACAGACCAGCGGAGAGAGCGAGAGACAAACAAAAATCTAACTTTCAAAAAGATAAATTCCGATCAAATGACCGACATAAGCTCAGGCCTAGTGAAAAAGCAAATATAGAGTGTATGGATTTAGTAAGGAAATGGGGCCTGTCACTAGAGATAGATATCTTTGGGAAGGTTTGCATTGCATATTAGGCAGCTCAAATTTAATGTGTTTGAAAGATGTTATTTTCGTTAAAGAAATGACAGAGAAGGTTCCTGAGGAGATCAGGGAAGTTAAGTGGCTTAAAACAGTCGACCTGGGGCAAGAGATAAATAGAGTAGTAAACGAGACTCTACTACCAAAAGACGAGTTAAGAAAATTACTCGAAAAATATAAAAATAACTGCGCAAAAAGTAAAAACGATTGTGGGAAGTTATCAGATAAATATGAGTATACTATAGTGGGAGGAATCCCAACACCACAGAGGCAATATCCGCTTAATAAAGCTGCATATGCAGAAATAAAACAAACTATAGGGGAATTGCTTCGTAAAAAGGTTATGGGTATTCAGAGCGTGGAAAAATCTGATGGGACCTATCGTTTAGTGACAAATTTCAAAGCATTAAATAAAGTAACAGTACCTGACACCAGGTATTTAATTAATGCGAGAGACGCAACAAATGGCCTACAAGGTGGTAAAATCCTGTCTAAAATAGACTTAGCTAATGGGTTCTGGTCAGTCCCATTGGCTAAAGAAAGCCGACCACATACGGCCTTCACCTTTGAAGGGAAACAGATGATATTTAACCGTTTGCAAGGGTTCTGCAACCCTCCTAAGGTATTCCAGGCAATAATATCGGAAATTTTGGAAGGTTTACCTGTCACAGTGTACATTGATGATGTATTAATTGCCACGGAAACCGTAAAAGATCATATGGAAGTCCTAACGGACACCATTGGCAGATTAGCAGAAGCTGGCTTCCTGTTAAATCTGAAAAAACTAGAGTTGGGGAAGGAGAAGGTCAATTTTCTAGGGTTTGAAATTTCAGGAAATTAAAGGGGAATTGCACAATAAACCCAAGAGAAACTTAAAGAGTTAAAAAAATACAGAAATAAAAAACTTGAAACAGTTGCAAAAACTTGCTAGGGAGATTAAATTTCATACGAGATTTAATTCCAGGATATAGTGCTAAAGCAAAAACAATGTATAAAGCCACAGCCGGGGATAGCTTTAAATGGGATGAAAACCTGGAAAAAATAAAATGTGACCTAATAGAAATGGCCTTAAATTCAGGGAGGATTATCAGAAGAGATCCTGATAAGAACCTGGTAGTTAAAGTTAATAACACAAATGAAGAAATGGAAGTTATCCTATATAATGAAGGTAGCTCAAAATCACCAGTGATGTTCATTTCGCATGAAAAACCGGCAAATCAAAGAAAGAATGAAAATATGTCATCAGTTGACATATTAGCGACGTTAGCAAGAAATTTACTGACAATTAAATCCTTAGCTGCAGAGAAACTGATAATAGTAGTAGCTAAAGGCGAAGGTATAGATTTACTGGTAAGAGAAGCCAAAAATCTTGTGAATGAACAAAAGATGATTCACACCTTTACCTGGGCGAAATGGAAAAAATTAATCTTTGATAAACAGATTGAATTTAGAAATGAAAAAAAACGCCTAAAAAGGAAAAACAGACTATGATAAACCCGAAACAAATGTGTTACTTTACTGATGGTAGTTCAGAAAAAGGCCAAGAATGGTGGGGTTTCTTAGTCAAGCTAAATGGAAAAATTATCCATAGAGAGAAAGGTAGATAGTAAAAGTGGAGGATAGTAAAAGTGCTCAGGAAGCTGAAGTAACTGCAGTGGACAGAGCAATTTCACATATGAAAGATAACAATCATAAAGATTGTATACTAGTAACGGACAGTGAATATGTATATATGGGTATAGTTCAAAATTTGGACATAGGGCAACAGAATGAATTCCATAATGCAAAAGGGAAACCTTTAGCACAAAGAGAATTATGGATGAATATTAAAGACAACTATGAGATTGCTAAACCAAGAGTATTGAATAAGACAAGCCACCAGTGTTCAAAAAACGGAAGCTGCAAGAGGAAAGGTCGATGAATACATTCGAGTGAGAGCAGTTACGAAAGCAAGCGAGGGGACCCTATTGCAAGAACTGCACGATAAACTGAAGCATTCTTCCACAGCGTATATTGCGAAATACTGCCAACAAATGGGTTTGTATGTGCAGAACCTGAAAACCAGCTATCACAAAATCAAGCTTAACTGTCCTGAATTGCAGGAAGGTAATGACCAGTGTATATCATGATTTTGGAAAAATCAAAAACTGAAAAAGAGAATGTCGAAATAAGCCTCGATTTCGCGGGTCCCTTGAGACCTAAAACGAAGAGAAATAATGTTTATTTCTTAGTGATAGGGGATAATTGCTCAAATTTCACACAAATATACCCATGTCCACAGGCTACGAGCACAGTGGTTGTGAATAGCTTAAAGGACTGGATAAAATACAGAGGTGCGCCAGAACGTGTTCGTGGAGATAACGCACATAATTTAACAGGGCTAGAGGTTGAAAACTTTTGTGAAGAACAAGGTATCACCTTAATTAAAGCAGTTAAATATCAGCCAAGTTCAAATGGAATAGCTGAGAATTGTGTGAAAAGATGTAAAAATTGGTTTATTAAAAATCAGAGTCTAGGAGACTGGGACCTACTAATTCCAGAATGCATCCATTTCCTGAATTATAGGGATTCAAAGCCAAATCAAATTACGGAACCTACTGACACAAGCAAAAATCCGTTTCGGGTAGGACAATCTGTTTATATATTGTCTAAACAAAAACAGGGACGTTTTCGGAGTAAAACGGGCACTGAAGATAAAGTAGTTGAATTAACTTCAAATACTACTGTTAGACTTGAGGCAAACGGAATTTGGTCAATCAGAAATCTTGTGGGGAGCAAAAATTAGACCTAAAATGAACAAACACAGAGTGACCTTTCAGCAGGACGTTAAGTGTCCAGCAGAGGGCGCGGTGGTGGTGTTTAAAGATTTTAGTGATTCATTGCTGGTTAAGGTTTGGCATGAGGAATGTCGTAACGGAACTTCCTCTGTTAGACGGAAGCCAACTGACTGTGTGATCTGTGGCAGACATGATGTTTGCAAGCTCCTCTGGGCAGGCCCTCGGGAAATGAGGGAAAGCCCTACCTGGCTGAAAGCACAGGTGGAAAGTGGGCCGAAAATGGTTCTGTAGTGACAGGAACATTGGGCCATGTGCAATTGGAGACATTACAATCTGTGGAGCATGTAGGAAGAGAACGCAAAATTGGATCGTTTGGCAGTACGAAATAACCACAGGAAGTTGTGGTTGTAAAAACTGTGTGGATTGTAAATTAAGATGCAATCTTAGGGGCCAAGAATGTAAGTGTACATTGGTCGAGGAAGGTCAGCTCAGACGTTGTGAGAGGTGTGAGTTGCTCCTGAAGAAACGCTGGATGGTGGTGACCAGCCAGAAAGGGGTGTGGCAAACCAGGAAGAGTGGTGCCAGCCTGGGGTGTTTCCAGAATGATAAGATCATGACGGATTGGGAAGTGAACCCCTTGGCCTTAATCTCTGACAAAGAAAAGGCATTCTTATGGGATAGGCTGTACATTTTTGGAGAACAGATCCCATTAGATTCGGACCCCTTTAGGAAAGGGGAAGTGTTGGACGAAACTTTGTCCAGAGACACTGACTTAAATCTATGGAAACTTGTGGTTAAAGAATCGTTAACAGATTATGATGTTCTGGTGTCCTATAAGAAAGATAGTGAGTACCAGGAAAAGGCATTGTATGAGCTAATTACGGAGGTAATAGAAGGAATGTCTTTTGAAGAAGATTTCCCTATTTATGTGCCAAGAGAAAATAGTTACTATGTCTGGGAAACGGACCTAACGATCCAGGCACGTAGACAGAAAACGTTTACAGGGTCTGAAATTGTGAAAGCCCGGTTAGGGACAGAAAAACAAAGGGTAGTGTGGAAAGTGAAAGTCTCACTGGCGACCACGTCAGACTATATGGGGATTGGAAGATCCATAGAGGGGGTCAAGGTGGAAAGGTTACTAATTACTAAAACCAGCCCGATGAATAAGGTAACTAATTGGTTCAGGAAGCGGTTAGGGAAAGTTTAGGTTGATGTGTCTATATGTTTCTCTTCTTGTGTTTTGCAGCGTCATGATGAGGAGGAATGGAGCGAAGCTGAGGAGAAAGCAGAAGAGATTACAGATGGAACGAAGGACCTTGAGTCGTTTTATATTATCAGCGTTAGTATCGCTGATATTAGCCTTGGTGATAATTTGCCTAGGCCTATCGGTTGAAAATGAAAATAGTATAATGGGCATGGCGTCATGTACTGAAATAGAAAAAGTCGTTGGTAAAATTTGCTATAGACAAAACGTAACTCTGAATGGTGAGATATATGGGCCAAAAATGATAAGAGATATGTTCAGAGGATTTATTGCGGACATAGATAAATCATTTTGGAACTGCAATGGTACGAAACGTATTAGTGCCACAAAAGGGCCAATTCTTTATGGGAATAAGGTAATAAAAAACAAAACCAGGTTACAATGGAATAGTCTGAAGGCCCATAATCGAACTCATGTAAGACTGAAGGGTCTAGCGTACAACCTCACCGATGTGACCAATCTGACGTCTAGCTTACATGTTTATAAAATATGGAATAGTCCTATTTTAGCCATATCAAAGACGGAAACATGGGATTGTTTGACAAAACGGGTCATTGATATAGTTCGGGAAACATGGATGGGCAAAAGTGGCATGGAAAAAGCCGTCACTATGGACATAGCGGATAGCCGCCCGAATAATAAAAAACGAGGTACCAGATCTGCTGATAAAGTTAGGATAACTAAAAACACATGGAATAACGCAGACCTTGACGACCCAGTACAAAAAAATTATTGGCCGATAGGTTTGAAGCCACATGTACTAATTTTGGGCGTGTTTAAAAATAAACCCAAACCAGCCTATGAAGAGTTGGAGTGGGTAACTTGTGAGAATATGGTTATGCCACTTAAGATGTGTGAAAATCGTAAAGATTGCCCATATTTGACAAAAAATACGTTTCTGAGTAGTAAACCGGAAAACCAGGTTTGGTATAATTTGGATATACATTGTAAATCTGAATACGGTAAAACGAGGGCCTGGATTTGTTATTTAGATAGCAGCTCAAATTGGGATAATGATAAAATGGAAAAATATTCCCCATAACTACTAATTATAGAGGTAATAGCTCGTCTAGAGGTCTAAAGAGGGTAGTGTTGACTCATGGGTACTGGAGTACCAAATACTATTTGCCTATGTTGAAACCCAGTGAACATCGGGGTAGCACGGGTATAGACTATAAAGTATTGATTGCTTCACCTAATTTTGATATAAAACGAACAAGCCCGTTTTCAAGGCACAGTTTAAGACCTAGTGAATATCTGAAGGATGTAAATAAAATTAAGTCAAGCATCTGGAATTTTGGAATTGGCAAGTTCCAATTTAGGAGAGATGAGTCTGTTAAATATTTATGGTTTCCAGCTCACGAGCAGACTTGCGACAAGCGGATGTTTGACGAATGGAGCGTTAAAACTCCCGGTGATGTGTTTAGCCCTAATCGAACTTGGTTACATAAGGGGGAACATGTATTTTGTACCTTTAAAGATTTGGAAAAAATAGGACAGGAAAAGTTTGGAAGCGAAGTAGGATGGGATGATATCAGCCTAATTACGCCAGGGGCTCCTTTAATGTTGATAGCAAAAAATCAAATCTTGAAGAAATGTGCTTTTTCATCTCTGATAAAATCTCAGCAGGAATTGGGAGGATTTTTTGATTTAGTAGACGATTATCTGGAAGGATTTTCTATGGGCCCACATTTTTTGTTTGCTGCAGATTTTTCATCTCAATTAGTAAGGTCAAATAATGGGAATCTGTTTACAGTTTACTGGAAATTGCAGACCAAAGCAATGTTGTGGGTGTTTGACAATGTTAAAGAATTTGCTATCTCAGTGTGGGATTTATTAAAGGATTCATGGTTCTACATACAGATAGCTTTAATCTGTCTTGCTGTCATCTTTGTGATAATAGTATTAGTGATGTTGATTATAAAATTTTCGAAGTTGGGGGTGGTTTGCAGCCAAATTTCGAAAATAGATGATTCAGCTAAAGATCGAGAGGCCCTCTTGCCGATGACCGTTGCAGATTAAGACTGGAGGGGGGGGGTGGAAGATTTTGAAAGAACTGTAGGTTATGTAATTTTGAGGGGTCCTCTCTCGCTTAAAAGTAGAGCAGGTTGTTTTAGTAAGATGGAGGTGGCAGACTTCGGATGCTGATTGATCACTTCAGAATTGCAACGGCAGACATTTCACAAAACGAAATGGCTTACTCAAATTGCTCAAACACTAGTTCGGTCTGGCCCTGTCAAGCAAACGCGAACAGAGATATTGTGAGTATAATTATTATTAACATTTGGTTGATTATTTATTGGCTATCTGGGCTTTTCTATAATCACCGACAACAATTTTTTTTGATGTGTTTGAGCCTAGGCATGTACAATGTACTAAATGATTTTTCTTTAGTTTTAATCTTAGTATCTCAGCTGTTGCGTAGTGCTAGATATGTAAAAATTTTCGGCCATCGAGGCATTTTTGCAGTAATGATTTTTGCAGTTGCAATTTTCGTGTACAATTTTTCTAAATGTTACATCGACATTTTTTGGTTGAAATATGTCGGAATAGTTATTGCTATTTTGACATATATTTTTCTGATCACATTAAGTTATCAGAGAAATGATATGCTTAGGCCTCTTGTGGTGAAACTGGCGGTACTATATTTCTTAGTGATACTTATGGCCGCCAGTTCTCGACATTTAGAGGAGCCAAAATTATTTATGCTCTGCATTCTTGTGGGTGTCAACGACTACAGCAGACTATTTAAGTTTGTGGACAGGAGTAAATTTTGGTGTTGTTAATGTGTTAGAACCTAAAATGGTTTAAGGATATGACTAAGGATTAAAAGTCATCTTTGTTGTATTTTGTTTTGAGAATGATAAACAAATTACCTTTTGTTTTGATTATTGCATAATTTTGTAAAATGAATGAATGATTTAAATTTTGTTTTCATCATTACTTTTATTGAACTACAAATGATTTAAATTTTGTTTTCATCATTACTTTTATTGAACTACAAATTATTTAAATTTAGTTTCGATATTACTTGTTTGGGGATAAATGAGTTGCCAATAATTAAGACATGATTGATAAAAAAGTTTTGGAAATCAGGTCTAAATTGAGACAAATGTTGATCTGAGGATTACTTTGTTTTATTTCTCTTGATTTTTGTTTGGGTTCTCTCTTATCAAATATTAGAGGTATGTTGGCTTTACTGTTTGAAGTAAAGTTCAGCACAATTGTTCTCTGTTTTTATTCTGGCCAAATAAAAACAGAAAGCAAACAGGATATAATTGTGGGTATCAATGGGGTTTTTTCGATTTTATTTTTGTTGTCATTTTTGGGCATTAGTTTTTGTTTTATTGTGGGACCTATGACAATTATAATTGAATAAGATAATTTATGGCAATTTTTGTTTTATGGTTTTGTGTTATAATAGGTGCCTATAGACAAACGGACATCTGGAGGAGCAGAGCAAAAAACAAAAAAGAATAACCCATGCATTGAGCGAAGATGCAATGAATGTGAAAAGTATTGTTACCCGTTGAAATTAGAAGTTTTTAAAAAAGAGAGATTTCTATGTATAAATATTATTGTACAGATTGTGTGATTACAAAGGGGTATTACATGGCGGAAATTCGATCTATAACATTTTATAAGGCTAAAGTGGATTTTACTGACCCAAAGAGCACTCATTATTTGGATAGCCGGGCAATGGAATTTATCCTTGCCATGAAATGGATAATTGTAGACTTAAACGAAGCGGTTGAGCTTTTGATCGGGACAAGGGAAAAAATCTCTAAGGGTTCTTGCTGTGTTTGGATTCAGACTTATGAGTGGAGAGGGATGGTGGTTCCGGGGTTCTGCACGAGACAGGCGCGTAATAACGGCCAAATTGTCTTTGTCTATGTGCTCGATCCAACAGCTCTGCTTTCAACGTCTGTCTCGGACCCGCTGGGTGCCGAAAATGGTGGACGAAGGCTTAGTGGAGAGTGGTGCCGAGTTGGCGTTATCTCCACAGGTGCTGATGACAATGGATCGGGCCCCGAGGAAAAGGAACTCATTCCGGTGGATGTCTGTGTGCCCAGAGTGGTACCGGGAGACAGTGAGGAGTTTGTCGGCACAGTTTGGGACCCTTGTGATTGGTTTCTTTTGTAAGGAGTCTGAAACTAGGTATCGATTTAATGAGTGTTGTTTGGATTATGTATTTCCGACTGTTTATGTTTTTAATGTTAAACTGGACAAATTGGATGTAATATACCCTGAGAGTGGTGAAAGTGATTTTTTAAGTCCAAGAGGGGGTGTTCGGGAAAATTGTTTTATTAATCTTAGTGAACTTGCAAATACACTTCCAGATACATACACACACACACACAAAAGACAAGATCCTAAACAAGAGGGGAGAAAAGGTCGAAAGAATATCAAGGCATGGAAGAAACTGCAGGAGATGGCATCGTCTGTCTAGGGGCCATGATCATGCTATAATTTCAAGAGACTAAAGTGGACTTCAGTTCCTCTTTCGAGAGGTGATGGTCATGCTCAAGAGACTCGTGATGAACTTTAGTTCCTCTTTGGAAAAACCCAGATGCCTTCATCACCTTTTGATTCTGTATAAATACTACGGAGAAATTACTACTCGGTGTGCATTCTTTTTGGTTTTTGATTGATGTACCATCATAGGTGAATACTATTTTTCTATGATTATTTTGCTCTAACTGCTCTGCTGTATTATCTTAACTTGAATTGCTCGGACGAGAACAAGTTAGTTTTTACATCTATTGCTTTTGAACTGCATACAAGGTAACCACCTGTATATTGATCCACTCATACAGAATTGTCTGTTTGAGAATGGCTAAGCTGAAGTATTATCTGTAACCTTTTGTTATTTTTGCTAATCTATTTTTTGTCATTGTATAACCAGTATTTTATCTTTTGTATAAATAAATTTTCTTTTTATAAAGACAAAGTATTGTTTTTTAGTTCTTTACTTCAGCTTATAAAGTCAGTTCTATAAAGAATAAGACAGAGCATTTTTTGTTACACCTTACAAAGCCCAAAGTCAACTAACCTTCGACGAGGAACTCAGCTGGACGGTGAGCATGCTCTTATTAAGAAGGTTATTGACTGTTTATTGATTCTATATTGTTTGATTGAGGGATTGGTTTCATATCACTAGATTGCTGGTATAATGAAAACGAGCTAGGTAGGTTTAGGCCTAATTCTGACCTGACAGTAAAAGACTGCTTACTTGCAATGGTTAACATTGTATTTTAAGGGTTAATCAGGAACGGGAACGATACCGGTTTCCCAACAGTCTGCTCATGTAAATGTATGAAAAAGTAATAGCATACTATAATTAATTCCTCTCTATATAAGATAAGTTGTCCACAGAATGTTATTTAATTACACAGAACCGCATTTATTCAACCGATTTTTGAGCTAAAATACAAACAGCTAAACCTAAATTGAGCTAAACCTATACAAATACCTCAGCAGTACAATTTTCACACCCTATACTAAAATTACTCTGTACAATAGCCGAATGACATAACATTATTTAATATTTGAATCACAGCTTATATTGTGTTTTGACATCGACAACCCAAGTGCATTTTACCTCAAACTTGCGACTAGTTAACTTTCTAAAGTAGCAATCGCTTCTCGGGTCGACATTAACACACTGACAAAATTATATTCTGAATTAAAAATATTTTATACCACTTTTTAATGTGTGATTGTGTAAAGGTGTTCACGAGATACCAACCTTTCGCCAACTTGCTTTCAACGTCGAACACTCGTTCTCAAGAAGACAGCGGTGTGCACGGAGGGGAGGGGCTGTGTGTGTGTGTGTGTGTGTGTGTGTGAGAGTGAGTGTGTGTGTGTGTGTGTGTGTGTGTGTGTGTGTGTGTGTGTGTGTGTGTGTGTGTGTGTGAGTGTGTGTGTGAGTGTGAGTGTGAGTGTGTGTGTGAGTGTGTGTGTGTGTGTGTGTGTGTGTGTGT